>NW_021849640.1:575789-600948 GCF_003651465.1 Formica exsecta | reverse complement strand
TAAATAGTATAAATAATAATATAATATAAATAAATAATAATATAATATAAGTTTATATTATTATATATAATATATAGTTTAACAGATTTTCTCTCGGACATTTGATTAACGAGGTATTAACAATCGGCAACGATCTAACAATAGGTAAAATTTTCGTCGAGGAAAATTAAACTCCGAATTTGATATCGCGATACTGTTGCCTTTTTCCACTTTTCATCCTGTGCGTGCGTGCTGATGCGCTCGCGTGCGAGAAGGCATGCGGCAGAAATCGAGAATGAACGATCCGGGAGGAGAGCAGATCGTCAGCCGCCGACGTATAAATTAGACGCGATCGCTTAAATCGTCTCGCGAGCACTTTCTCCCGTGATGGGCGCTAAATTGTTTCGTCCCAACCTGTTGAATTCCGATCGGGCAATGTAGTAGTAGGTATAGGAGAAAAATGAAGCCGCGAATGTACCGCAAATTATTTTTTTTTTTCACTACAGCGGTGAGTTAATTATCGCCGATCGATGTAGCATTGGTATATTCCAGAATCTTTTTAATATTTCTCAAAAAGTAGAATGTAGACTCTTTTTTTGACAGATTTATACAGCAGATTTTTATCCGGCAAGTGTTTGCATTCTTGCTACAAACGAGTTTATAAGCTTCTATTTTATTAGTTGAAAATCTCTGGAAATTATGAAAAAAAAGAGCAATTAAATGACACGTTGTTTGATTCTGTAAATGAATATATTATTACGATACGCGCGCACGCGGTAAAGAAGGTCGTTTAGGAAAGGCTGACTATGCACAGTCTTTTGCCATTTTCGTCGTTGCAGTATTTCTTAAACGAGTTTTACGCAGACATTCCACATAGCCCGCACCATATCGTGTAGTGATGTAATGGGTTAAATAAGTGTCATGTAATCACTAATAGACATTGCATCTCAATCCATACTTACTTTCCATCGCAATTATTTGATGATTGTATAAAAATTAATTAGATTACGATATGCGAATAATAATAATGACTGTTTTTGAAAGAAGACGTATTACAATACTTTATAAATGTACGTGTTTTATTTAAAAAATTATACGTATTT
Source organism: Formica exsecta (assembly GCF_003651465.1). Lineage (NCBI taxonomy): Eukaryota > Metazoa > Arthropoda > Insecta > Hymenoptera > Formicidae > Formica > Formica exsecta. Next base: position 599,866 of record NW_021849640.1, on the reverse strand, counting down.
TTTGCTTTTTTAAAAGCGATCATCCATTTGACTATTGTTGATCGCAATTGTTGTCGACTTGAATTTAATAGATATTTACACGCATTGGATTATGCGTGTCGATGCGATTATATGGCATACTTGACATATTGCTGTACGGTATAGTACACTATGCCAATAGTAATACGCATAGTTTAATGAGAATTTGGCTGACAGTCGCATGCGATTGAGATCGCAATTTCGATTGATTCGATGTAGTTACATCCCGGAAAATAGTTATCGCGCTCGTAAAAGTCAGCGAACCGTTAACGATTGTTTCTCTATTACCCTTAATATAATCTTGAGCGACGCCTTTCGTTCCAACAATTTGCCAATCGTTTAACATATCGCGGAGAGACTAAATAAATTTTATTTAATTCTTTTTTATTTAGATATAGATGCGCGTTGTACTGCATATTTCTACGCAAAAGTTGAACGTTAAAAACAACAAAACTATTTGAAACGTGACGATATAGAAAACTGATTATCAAGAAAGTGACGAGAAAAAAAGATGACTAATTCTTCCTCGTGTGTAAAATTTGCATACATTTTTCTTAGAAATGACTAATAGCATCGGTAAATGCTCACTATGTATAGTTTGTGTTTCCAACTGTTTGTTAAAAGAAATCACGCGGTTATTAGAATTAATAATGTAAATTTATCATTTTAATTGCAAGCGTAATTAAAATTTTGACCTTTATTTACGATACGCTAATGTTAGTTTTTTAATTAAAGTCGTGTATCTAAGAGGATTAAAAATTTCGGATTGCAATCAAATTACCATCTTTTTCGATTATATATGGTTATACGGAAAATTAATTATGCTATATATTTGTGTGCAAGAGAGAGTACAAGTAAAATGTTATGAAAATTTTGCAAAATTTAAAATATTTGGATCTTTTCTTACGATTAAAAATATTTTTGATTATCAGAAATTTAGGAAGTTATATTCCAACATACCATTATACAGAATCAAAATGGTATAATTCATAGATCATATGCTCTCGGCAGGCTGTGCTTTATGTGTGTGTCTATGTATGTATATATAATATACACCATTGTGTTAAAGCTTATACAGTTAGAAAACTGGTTTTCGCCTCCTTTTGCGTCAAATTATATGATTGAGACCATCTCGTGCGTTGGTACGGTTCTCCTTGTGTATCTTTATCTATAAACTGTACATTGTATATAGAAAAGTAGATAAAGAGCACATTCTAAATTCGCGTTTAACAGATCCAAGTTTATGTACGTTACCTACTTTTTCTATTTATCTTGATAATATCAAGATATGAAATTTTTTGCAACTCGCAAAATAGAGAGAGACAGAATGAATTTTTGCTCCTCCTAAAGTTTTGACATTTAAATTGGGGACACCCTGTATATATCTTAGAAAGAAATGTGCTGTTTTTTTTTCTCAATCGGTCGAAAAGATAGAAAATACGGATTATGGTTTCGAGCATTGCTTTTAACGCGCTACTGTAATTATTTGAGTTAACACCGCTACTTTTGACTATTGAACACGCGGCATCTTTGGGAAAGCGGTTTGGCTCCGATTGGCTCAGGTAAAGCCCACTTAACGTAACATAGTTGATCGGCGTCATCGTGTGCCGTATATATATATATATATGTACATACATGTGTACATACATACGTATATACGATATATACGCGCGAGCATCTAGTTACCGTTCCAACGAAGTAGATTCCTCCGGTACGTTTGACGAGACCATCCCGGATAACGTTGATACCGCGGCAACGCGTTGTTTGACCCGAATTTACCATACGTCGCCAAATTTGCGACGTATAATAGGTGCCTCTTCTCCCATCTCTCTCTCTCTCTCTCTCTTTGTTCTATCTCTCGTATTCGCGCTTCTACATTTACAGCGCTAAATGCAATTTGGTTCTAAATTCTGTTTGCCGTATTCATACGAGTACCTTATTCATTGTAAACACGGAACGTGAATGAAATAACTCTATTCAATGCTAAACGGAGCATTACTGCCAGCGAAAAATACTTTGCACATTAATTCCGTACGTTATTAATCGGTAGTAACATAATTATTATTATAATTGTACAATAATTATGGATATCGTTATCGTGATAATTTTATGTGATTTATATCCTATGTATCTCTGCATGCAGTCTGTTTCAAGTATGTTGTTTTGATTTTTATCGAATAATTTAATATAATTTTGAAGACTTTAAAGATAATTTTATAGACGATCTATTATTATTAATTATTCAAATAATAACTGTTAATTACTGCTAATACTTTTACTAAAAGATTTCTGCTTTGAATTTTATAGCGGATTATGAATCGTTTAAAGCAAACTTTAATGAATAAATTATTGACTAGAATATTAGCCGATATCATCGAAATGAGACTCAATATCCAAATTAAATAATATCTTATTTAAATAATAATAATTCAAATAATAGCCGTTAACTGCTGCCATTATTTACATGAAAATTTCCTAGCAGTTTGTTCCTCGGAAAAGAAATTGAACAATGCCTTGCACACGTGCTTATATCGACGCTCGCCGCTGTCAGAAGCGTTTTACAATGAAAGCGGAATAGAAGAATGAGGTGTGCGCTTTCAGATGAAAACACACTTTCTCCGAATTACCGTGCCATATCCGAATACGTTTTGGAGATACGCCAGAGCATTTTGAAAAGGAATTGGAACTGTTGCGAATTTTCTTCGCGCTCCTCCGTTCAACGGAGCACAAAAGGCTTTAAAGCAATGAATGTATGCAGGTAGTGACACGGAAAGCTTCACGGAGAATTACTTGGCCTAGGGTGTTTCAAGTGATATGCAATTGCGGCTCGCACTCTATGTATACACAAGACAATGAACGAAGTGCGCGAGATATGTATCGTGTTGAACATACACTATCCGACAATGATTTGTTCCGTTTCCCTAGTAAATTGAGGAATAGGAATATCTACTCTATTATAAAGTATTTATCAGGTTGTTGCAGATGAAATGGCCGTTTTTGAATTTTGAATTTGAACTTTTATTCGACACACTTTATATACATCTTGTCAATCGAAATAGTCTCCGTCCACTTCAACACACTTCTCCCAACGTAATACAAGCGCATTAATACCTTTAATATAGAAACCGAAAGAGCGAGATTCAAGAAATTCATTGAACGCACTTTTTACCTCACTTTCCATTTGGAATACTTTCTCACTTAAAAAGCTATTCAGGTGCTTAAAAAAAAATGGTACTCTGTCGGAGAAAGATCAGGAGAATAAGGAGGGTGAGGGAGAATTTCGCATTTCAATTTTGCTAATTTTTTTACGGTTTGTTTTGCAACATGCGGTCTAGAATTATCATGAAGCAATAATATACCGCGTCCATTGAGTAATGCCGGCTATTCAATACGCATTTTTTTTATGATTACGTCATTTTTTTGTCAGCATTTATATCACAAGTGAGAAAGTATTCCAAACGGAATAAAAGTTTAAATTCAAAAGAAAAAAGAAAACATCCATTTCATCTACAACAATCTGATAACATATAAAGTATTTCGACAGTGGGAGGGGACGGAGATGGCATACAACGCGTTATTGTTTTGATACGCTGTTATGTTGTTATCATTCGTACGGCGAAGCTCGACTAAGAAAGTAGCGACACGAGTCGCTCCGTATGTCGTCGCATTATCTTTCGAAAAACGTAATTATTCCAAGCAATTATTGCGATTTGCGATTAACATTTTATAAATATATAACAATATAAAATATTAACAACAAAATCGTGGCGAGTATAAAGATAATGGAATTTTTTGGCCGAGTAAATTGTAATTTCGTGTGATTGTAAACGTGTGTTTTCAGTATAAATATCCCCACATTTACGTTCATCTCGCTAAGGGAACGGAACGAATCATTGTCGGGGTAATGTATGTACATGCACAGTGTGTGTAAACAAATAACTATCACACTGCAGGCGATTGGGAAAAATAAACGGTTTATATAGCCGAATAAATGTTATGCAAAATTTAATTTGATTTGGCTCTCTCGATTAAAAAAAAAACAATATCGATTGTTCTTCTCGTATCCCCCTCTCTGATTTGAGGAATCAGTTTATCTGTTTTCTCTTTTCGTTTTTTTTTTTTTTTTTTGCAACAATTTTATCCTGACACGAGCGCGAAAGATAAAAATTGGAATTTTTATCCATGAATCCCGTAATAGTCGAGAATAAAAATGTCCTTCAATCTCTTAAAACGAAAACCGCTAGGCGTATATTTAATCAGCTTCTCCGTTCGTACCAAAGCGGATTGCGAGGAAACCAGGTCGGGGATCGCATCAGCTGATAGCGAAAAGAACGAGATGGGAGGTTGGTCTACACGTATTTTAGGAATTTAAGAACAACCCAGCACGCTATCGAGTGTTTCTCCCTTCAATTCCTGAGGAATTTTTTCGATGACGGCGTAGATTTTCGCTAAAAAAAAAAAACAAAAAAATTTATATATATTCCGTTTTTATCCGCACTGTGTTGAGGTACGTTGAACTGGCGCTCTCTGTCAATTTTTATCGTCTGTGCCAGCGTGTAGTTCCAAATATAAACTCCTTCGTGAATGCGTCTGTGCTATCCATTCTCAGTCGCCGGCTGCGGCGGAGAGTTTATTTTCTAGTTTTGTGACACACGTGCACACGCGAATACCGTCCTCTTTCAGAAAAGCTTTCGGGGAGCTTCTCGAGGAGCGAGTCTTTCATTCACGGCGTCCCGAACTGTGTTGCTATCAGTTTCCGAATATCGTTAACAAGTCAGCCAATCGATTGCGGCCAGTGTAACCGATGAATTGACCAGATTGCCAATTATGACTTTTGAAATATCGCTGCGTTAAAGGAAAGTGAATAGTAGATGACATTTATCTGTTATTGTGTTTTACGAAAATTAAAATAGGCGCGAGAAAAGAATTTGGTGTCTATCTAAAATAAGAAAAATAAAGAAAATAGACATAATGTGGCGAGTAAATTGCGGGTTTTAAATATTAAATAACATGAGATTAAAGAGATAAGTACTTCGAACACTTTTTTATTTCCTTATATTCCGTCCTTTCGTAGAACGTGTGTATTTATGATCGAACAAGATGCTTTTATAAATAGAATATAATTAAAAATAAATTTAAATCAATGCGGCTCAATGCCGATAAAAAAAAAAAAAAGAAAACATAAGCATAGCCGTGAGAGGAATTTCTCGAGCTTTGAACATAAAGTAACAATTTTTTATGCTCGCTAAAAATTGTTTATTTACGTAATACGAATATGTCGAAATTCTTTCGCAAGTTAATCTTTTGCGGTTGCTCGACGCGTTCGGATCTCGATAGCCGTTCGATCGTCGTCGACGAATCGATCGTCGACGATCCCCCGAAATTCGCGGAATTCCCGAATTACAAGACGGAACCCGAAGATCTGGCGAAGCATTTTGATCTGTCCGGTATAAAATTCATCGACGACGACGCCGAGGAAGCCGACGAAGACGCGCCATGCACTAAGAACGGTAGCTGGCGATCGATCAGATTATTCTTTTTTTATAGAAAAGTGGGTTGATACACGCGGTAGGTCCCCGTAGTTATTCCCCGCTGAGGGAGGATATATAAATAACTGATGGACAAAAAATTACGAGGACAGCGTGGACTTAGCGCGCAAAGTATAACAAAGTTTTCGCAGCGCGATGCAACGAATTTAGCACGTCTGGTATCGGGGAGGGGGATTAAACTCGCGTAGAAAAATGTTTTTACCAATATTTTACCGAGTGGAATGATAGATTACGACGATGGATATAAAAACTCTCTTCCCGCGCACGCGCGCAAAGAAAAAAAAAAAGGAACCACCGTCCGCGCGGAGGGAGGTATTAAATTAATAATGGAATCACGGTGGCTTCTCGCGCGGTATAAATGAGAAACGAAGGGAATTCGTCAGGCTCACGATATGCGCTTCACTTATCTCTGCTTTTCTCCGTTACATGGCCCGCCATTTAACCGCTGGCCTGGTAATGGCTTCTTTGACAGACATGTTAAATACGCGATAAATTAGTCTAATTAATTTTTTATGAATTTCTGACAGAAGAGCTGGACGGGCCAAACGCTGGGCGGATACGAGACGCCTGGGTTATCGCCGTCGAAAGGTGAGATAATGAGCGATTGCCTCGATAATGGTAAAGATTATCTAGAATGCGTTATAATAGCTTATAAGGAACGCACGCTCTTGGATACACACGAGCGTGAATACACGCATGCGAAGAGCGGGAAATCTCTAATAAATGTGCCCCGCTTCTAGTAAATACATTCCTGTCGGGGCGCGGAATCGTATGTATCGATTAAACGTCACATAAAAGGCGGTGATGTCCGGCGGGCGAATATGTGTTTTTGATCGAACGCGAGAATGCGTCATCTAAATGTCACGAGAATCCCACGGAAGTATGCGTTTCAATCGAGTCGATAATGACAGTCCGTGATGAGATATCGCGAAATCGGGAAAAGTTCGTATTTTCAGATATCTCTCTCTTTCTCTCTCTCTTTTCTCTACTTTCCCTCTCTTTCTTTTTTTTTTAATATTTCTTCACTATTCGGAATATTGATCTGAGTCGTTTTCTTTCATACAGATGCTTTAATACTTTTATTTAATACTTTAATGTTGCACGTTCACTTATCTTGATACTTTTTTTCTCGGATAAATTTAATCGCTCAAAGATATGATTTATCTCAACCACGAAAAGCTGCAATCATATATATTTGTGTGTGTATATATTTTATTTAAAAAAAATGCGCCCTTTAAATTGCTCCTGATTACTTGGAGTATTATTTTCCGAGAAAATATTTTTAATAGAAATGGATAATCTCTTTTCTCTGTCTCTTTCTTGTCTTATTGCAAATTAGATTTCAACAACAGGTTTCAGTCGCGATTTGCAAACGCAGTTGCATTTGCGTTTCCAAGAGAAAAAAAAAAAGAGAGAAAGATTGAAAAAGAAGCAGCGAATAGAAAACATTGTCGTTTGTAGCGATAAGGATTGTCTCTCTCGTAACTCACTCTCCTCATTCTAGTATCTCGTTCGCCTTCGCACAAGGATAAACGCAGCGACATAGCTTTTACAAACGGACATTTCCTCTGTTTGCAGGAGCGCGCGAGAGAGGCTGCAGAAACTGACGGCACTGAAGAAGATCCAGCCGCGCGATATCCAGGGCATTCTACATCAGCAGGTACGCGAGAGCGTGGGACACGTAATTAGTCGCCTGTTAATATCGTGTTCGAGCGATTCGATAGTTTCACGACGAGATATGATCTTGTACGCCTCTCTCTTTCTCGCCGAATAAAGGAAAGTCACTTTTTATGCCAGAATAGGAATTTAAATTCATTGTCGCTTTAAATAAACGTGATTTTTCGCCATCCTCTTTATCGAGCTTTACACGTACTAGGTCATTGTCTCATTACGATATCTTGCTTATAAAGTTTTAACATGTTTAACATTTTAAAAGAATAAGTGAGAGAATTTCTCACATTTAGTTTCTGTTACATCCGGCGCTTTACATTTTCATTTTTTACTTTCAACAATTTTAATAAAAGTAATATTTAAAATACTCTCTTTCTAAAAATTTCTTGATTTAAAAATATTTTTAGCAGCGCGTGTTATATAGGCATGTGCCTCGCGTAATCAATTCGCGCACGAAGGCGTTCATGAACATTAATTCGATAATACTGAATACAATCTGGTCGCACGCGTGAATAGCAGACGGAGAAGCGCATTCTCGGCGTTTCTGTCATCCGGGCCGATTCTTATTCCGCTCTCGCGTCGTCGCTAAATCCAATCCGGCATGCTAAACGACGCGTCCGCGAATCCCGCGGCTGCGTGCGAACGAATCGATCGGCCGCGAGCGAAATCGTTAGGCGCGGAGGCTGCTTATGAAATGCGGAATGCAAAGTAAATGAGCGGAGTGAGCGGCGGCGGGTATACGGCGATTATGCGCGGCCTTGTTTACGCGAGAGTGCGGAGCTACGTATGTGCCCGTTTCTCTCCCTGGTTGCATCGCTCGCGCGCCTTCGCGCGTCCGAATTCCCCGGGCTCGAATAGCGCTTTACGATTACGCAATGAGTTTTATGAGGTCGCCGATGAGGCCGCGTTTCGTAAAGAAAAAGAGAGGAAAATAATATTGGCGCTTGTTTCTCTCGTCTCGATGCTCGCCGAGAGCTGCTCGGATTGTATCGATACCTGATACTGATCGCTAATATTACCGTCACACTTTATTTAAAAGTACCGTAATTTTTAGCAGGGACGGAAGTCGATATTATTTAGATGAATTTACATTTTGACGCTACGAATGCGTAAAATTTTTTATGTACGTGCTTTAGATATGGAAAACAATATTCTCCACCCCCTTAATATATTCGCACGTTTTTGTAAATAGATATAAGATCGCGTTAAAATTAATTGCTTTTCTATTTTTGGGGAGAAGGAGAAAGGAGATATTGTTACCGATAAAAGTCTGAAAAAAATTCCGCGCATTGTTTGTTATTAATTACGATCAAGATCTATTTTAGGGTAGTATGCGGGATTGTTTTGCACGTGATTGCGATACAACATGCGGGCTTAAAATGTCGTATAAGCAGGCACGCAACGTGAGTTCTCGCGTAAATGAAGAAACTGCATAAAGGATGTCGTAACATGACGGTCGTTAACGAGTTTTCTCAATGTTACGATTCATATCGATACCAGCGCTTATTGCTATCAACAGCACGGCATATTATGGTCTTTTTTTCATATTAGCACGATAATTCAGTTAAATGAAAGGCGCGCAAGATATAACGGGATCTCTCGGATTAATTCGCTGACGTGATAGCGGTATCATTCGGGAAATTATCCGGCCATTCCATCGCATCAATTTTTTTTTCGACGTTGTGGTATTAGGATGAGATTAGGATGCAGTGTAGAAGACGCTTAAGACATTCAGGCTGATGAGTTTTTAATGGAAAACGAGTTTTAATCAGACATTTCTACACATGGATCTATATTAATTATGTATATTAGGGTTTTCTCAAAATTACAGTCGTACTTTTAAATTTTCGACGACGTACATAAGCGGGTGAACTAAAATTTCAATAGTACAATAACATAAGATGCGGTCAATAACAATATTTAGTATTCAATTGAGAGAAAATATGGCAAGAAGAAAAATTTTTCGTTTTATTTTTTCCTCTCTCACACATATTTTAAATTATTTTATTTTTAGAAATATTTTTCAGAAAATTTAAAATATACACATATTTTATACTTTGATATACATAAATGTGTGAGGGAAAAATGTTACGAGAAAAGAGCTGTTAGCATTCCTTTTTCATGACGATATAATCGTGACATTGGCCCGGTATCCACGCCGTTCGTTTATCGCATAAACATTACTCTGACTGGTTCTGGGTTTTATATAATAACGTTTTATATAATAGACTCGTCGACGATTATCTCTTTTTACAGTTGCATTTATGGCGAATACCAATTTTTACTAAAATTAATATTAATTCTTTAATATCGACATGAAGCGTGCACGCGCCTCAACGTGTTGCGAATTATAGATACGTTACGCGTCGAAGATGGAAATAAATGCGGAGATTGCGTTTTTTTTTTCCCAGAAATGCGGAAGCACGCGCGACACGAAAACGAAGTGAAACCGTTGTATCCGGCTTCTGCCAGTTTTCATAAAGCTAAATTGAATACTACGCCGTATTACCGTCACGTGATTGCGATATATAATTTTACATTTGATTACATTTTTAATTATTGTGCAGCGACATAAAAACAAAACGCAATCACGATGGGATTTATTATTCACCGCGGATGTAGCTTTCTCGCGCAAAATTTGTATGAGGTACGCTATATATTGTGGATCTAGTATTATCGGAACAAATGCGTCGCTGTGATGTTAGCAATCGGTCAACTCTCGATAAGTTTATTCTCCAGAATAAAATCTAACTAATGTGTATGTCTGGCGAATGTTTTAGATAAACGATGCGGTTGCATCCACGAGCGAGGATTCCGCTGCGAAAGACGTGACGAATGGCCAAATTACGGTTACTTTGCCAGATAAGTAAGTTTCTGTTTATATTATTATTATTAAACTTTTTGTAGAAATAAGCTTATTATTTTCAACTTTAAGAGGCATACCCGTTTGAAAAATGAGTACATTTTCTAGATTTTTTCGCAGCGCAACGATTTGATAAAAACTTTTTCTTTTTTTACAATATTAATATAATATTATTAAGTACCTAAATAAAAACTTTTAGCTTAAAAAAAATTTCTTTTTAAGAAGTTATGCGGATATTTGCAGATTTATGTTTTCATGTACGGTGTGCATGAAAACTCGGGCTATGTTCAACGAATTGACTTCAAATTTTGCATGCGAGTTCCTAATAGGATTCCGCATCAGCTAATGAAGCTTTTTTTCAATCCGATTCCCCATTTTTTTGTTATAAACCAAAAAAAAACGAAACTTTTTTTCAACACGCTGCCATTTTTTTATTTTTTAAAATTTTGAAAAAAAACGCTTGAATAGCAGATAGCTATTAATATGTTTAATAAAAAAAACGTTTGTATTTTTTATTTCGGATTTACGAACGTTTTCATGCACACCGTGTAGCCACCTAAAATTTGGAGGATCTCTGCAAATATTCCCACACTTTAAAAAAAGATTTTTTCAAGCTGAACATTTTTATTTAAGTAGTTAACAATATTGCATTAATATTGTAAAAAAAAGTAAAGATTTTTATCAAGTCGTTGCTCTGCAAAAAATCTAGAAAATATACTCAATTGTCGAGGTTTCAAACGGGTATGCCCTCTTAATAATGTAAATTATCGAGGATATAAACTTTGGTGCGATTTTTTGTAAAATTTTTATTGTTAAACTTGGAATTAATAGACAAATCGGGGTCCAGATGTACTGCGGTTAATGATTCAAAAAATAATTTGTATTGAACGTACGGTATAATGCTTGGATTTGCGAACCCGCTATATTTGTAATTAATTTCTGAAGGCTTAATAACCCCTGGGATGTTCCCGTCAAAGCATAATAAATCACTAATGTTGTAAAATCAGGGAAAATATGCACGATACCTGTAGAAGGTATCGTTGTAGGCCGGATATGACAAATTGCGATTGTCGTGATTGATATCCCTTCAATACGGCCGCGTATTCATCTGTTTTTATCTTGTACAACGAGGGGGAAAAGCGAAAGTTATTTTATTTCATAGCTATCACTATATCTTATATTTCTTATATATATTAGAGGATTTAAATTAATTTAGTTTTGTCTTAATTGTTTTCCAGGGAATTGGGTACGAATGCTTTCCCCACGAAACTTAGCAACGGTACGATTCCTAAAGGATTAGCGAAAGAGGCAGACATTCTAGTGGAACACGTCTCGCAGGAGCGGAAGGACGTTTTGGAAAAGCAACATAGTTACGAAGAGGCGAATCTCTTGGTTAGTACACATCCTCTCTTCAAGTAAATACCAGCAAAATTTTATATTCGGAAAAATTGATTTTTCGAGATATTATTTTTTTTACTTCAACTCGTATGTATGTAGAAGGAAGAGTGTTAAAGATAACAATATAAAGACTATGAAACATTTTGCTATTATAACATTAAATTATTAAATAAATTTGTTATGTTAGATTTTCTAATATAAATAATCAGAAACATATTATACGATTTATTACATATACGAACATACAGATTGTATATTTTTTATTTTATATAATATAAGCTGCATGTGCTCTGTATATATAAGTTATATTATAACTGTAGATTTCACAGACACATTTTTTTCAACATTACATTACATCGGTTGGCACCGATCGCGCGTCGCTTACATAAGCAACATCCGTTGTAGATTTCTTAAGTAATTATTAAACACAGTTTCCCGGAATAATAAATCGGCATAGGTAGTTTATCGTGCTTAATTGCCAACGTTAGACACGTTAATGGGAGTCTTTTCGTAAGACTCGCAGGCTACTGTCATTTATATTTCTTTGAATTAACGTTCGAGCTACAATCGCGGTATAATTTTTTCCAAGTATTTTCTTATACTTGAATTTTATCTTTATTTTTAGATAAAATTAAATCTGAGTACATCATTAAGCAATATTGTGTATATTTTAATATATTAATAATCAGTATCGAGATTTGTACGCATTGTCATTATAAAAATATTTAACACACACAAACATGCACACAAACAAGACATCTAATCGAATAATATCGTTATGGAGAAATCTGCTCAAAAAATTCCAAATTGATGACTCGAAAAAATGAAAAAATGAAACGACAAGCTCGAATTAATATCTTGGGTGTCATTTTCAAAAAAAATGTAAAACTGTTTATTTGCTCGACAGCAACCGGTGCAGGGAGGAAGAATCGGCGAACGTCGCGCGAGCAGCCCTTTCCAAAATGGTCGGACAGAAGTGCTGATTGGCGAACCGGAGGGCGGCCCGAGGTCGCCGCGAGGATCGACGTCTTCGGCGGTGAACGACGGCAATTTCCTGAATCCACCGGACGAGCGAGACGAACCAATTTGCAGGTAAGTACGTTGGATTGTAAGTGCGCGAGTTTTAAGAGAGCCAAGGCTCTTATGCTCCTCTTCAAATCGCTCGATCGGCGCTTCTCGTCATTGTTGCGCCGTCCTTTATGTTGTAGGTCCATTGAATTCTCTCGTGCGATCAACGTTTATCTACTAAACCCGGTGAACATTTCGCGGTTTATCTTTATGACCCGATATAAAAGTTTTTTTTTTTTTATTAGCTGCTCTTTCGGGAAAATCGCTCGTTAACTACTATCGTTTACTTATTCGATCAATTAACGACCGATTCCGCGCTGAGAATAGGATGATTAAGTGAGTGTGGCAAGAAATGAGTCTGATAGGTGAACAAGATTTCATTCAGTGTTGGCGAAATTAGCATTTTTAATAACTAGTTTAAATATTTGAATTTTAATTGCGAGTTTTCATGATTATAATATTTTATCTGCTTCGCAAGAGCACACACTTCTGCTTCAAGTGTGGTGAGTGTTTAATGACAGACAATTATTTGGATTACTCGAATCTGCTTTACCCTGATAGAAAAGCATACATTCAGCCGCTGCCCGCTGGATGTCGCCATGAACATACTTAGCGTGATTTTATAAAACCGAAAAAGATCTCTCTGGTTAGTAAGAAATACGAAGATATAGCTCCGAAGTAATTTTACAAGTATGTGTCCTTCCCTCTCTCAAATCTTTTTATTTTCTAATATAATATATCTTGGCAACTGCGCGCTCCATTTATAATGTATTCTCTTCTTGTCTCAGTTGACATGATACTCATTATTAAGTCATTATATGAAATTGCCTCTACAATTTATAAATCTATCAGCTTTAATGATATTACATACATTGGAATTTTTATTCATTAATGATCTTTTTAAAAAAGATAACTTTATTATAATTGCAAAAGATTCTTCAAAATTTTTTACTTTAATTTTAATAACAATTTTAATTATTTCCTCCCACAAAAAAAAATCTTTGCAAAAATTTATTATTCGATAAAATTATTATATTTGACAAGCTTTAATACTCAAAAAAAAATCGCACGAATGCGTTTAAATGCGTTTGACGCAAAGATGCGGGCATTTATGTGGTCTTCTGCGATCAAGTATGGGCTAATCTGAGATGCACTGCGAGAAGAGTGCAAGAAACCGAGTCTGTAGACTCAGAGTGACATCCGATTCGCGGATAGTGCATCTTGGATTCGTCGATAGAGCCGATTAAATTACGGTGATATCTGCGACGTGACTCGAGCACCAGGTCGAAGCGCCAGGTCGAAGCTCCATTCGACTCCGAGAGAAAGAGAAAGAGAGTCAAGTCACTTCGTCGGTATTTCACGCTCGCGACACACCCATCCTGAGACGGTGTGAGTGCAGCCTAAACAATGCGTTTTCCAGTCCTCGGTATGCAGCGCCTCGACAGAGGCCTGATCCCACTCTTTCTCTCTCTCTCTCTCTCTTCTTTTCTTCTTTCGCTGAATTTCGCCTTCTCCCTCCTTCCCTCTTTTCGCTGTCTCTCCTCCTGCCTGCCGTCCTCTTCTCTGCGCGTTTCTAACATGACACGAGAGGGATGCATGGCATATATAAGGACTTGTGTGCGGAGGAGAGAGAGAGAGAGAGAGAGAGAGAGAGAGAGAGAGGGGGGGACTTGAGTGCGACGACTCGGCACACGAGTGTAGCTGGGTACTCTTGTGGTACTCGTACCCGTATATAGGATTTTCTCCAATTTTGCGCGCGTTGAATGAAAAAGATTTTATTTTCCATTTTATCACGCGATCTTTTCGCATTATAATTTCACAATTAACGTGTCCTTCTTGTATATATGAAGAGTATATTATTTAAAACTCGGTGTTTCCAGGAAACATTGCTTGAGTTACGACGATAAGAGTTCGTTTGCGTGCTATCTTCCTTTTCTTCTTTCTCTTTGTTTTTCTCTTAGATGCGGGCTCTCTCAAAATCCGCGATCCTTTGCAACGGCGGTTTCTGCCGTTATATCGCACAGCGCTGTCTCATTTTGTGTTTGTTCTTAATTCTCTAACTTGATAAACAGGAATCGCCGTTTGTCCTCAGAGGACTCGTTTAAAACTTTACCGTCAAACGAAGCGCAGCGAGCGACGAGATACGGACAATAATTAATGCGCGGATTATTAACGACGCGAGGAAAGTTTAATGGTGTCATAACGAGAGAGAACGCGTCGGCGTCTCGTGTCTGGTCCGAACAGATCATAGGTAACTTATTCATGAGTTCGCGAAGCGGGTCGCTCAGGTGCGAATGAATGCGCTCTATTGACACGGAGAGTTTTTCGACGAGGGTGGCTGCAGAATGAATAGCTCGAAAATGAATGCAGGGATGACCAAAAATGAAATGCGAAAGAGATCGTCAGCAAATCTCTCTCTCTCTCTCTCTCTTTTCCTTTCTCTTTTTCCTTTGACAGAGAAAGGGAGAAAGCATTATTTATCATGGGACAGTTCCTCTTAAGCAAGAGAGACGAAGGGGAATCGCGTATCGATATCGCTCGTTTCTTTGGATTTTCGGTAATAATTTCGCACGAGTGGAAGCATCGCACCCGGAAATTGTCCTAGTTTTCACGTTTCAAAGCGAGACGCATCTCATGCGCGACGCGTCCTAAAAGCGTGTGATTATTGTAACTAACGCAGTTTTTGGTACGCGTACAGAATTGCATTTGCACAAGCCGCTTTTTTGCGTTTTTATTATTACATCACAGCTTCCCGAAGCTTACGATTTTCTTTTTTTTCGAACAAAATCTTTTTATGACGATATTCCCTTTAAAACTCTGTGATATTTCCTGTGAACGAGATCTTATCGGTCGTGTTTAATATTGAGCAACTTTTACTTTGCTCTATTAAGGTTTGATAATAAAAATTAAATTAAATAACGCGAAATGAGAAGGACGCGTAGAGAAGGAGAGAGAGAGAAAGAATGCTCAATTAAATCTTGCTAAAAGATAAACTGATTTTAAATTGGTTAAATCTGTTACTTTTTTGTACTTTAAAAGAGCAGTCTTTGAAAAATACATCAAATTTACCAAGCGACTAACGAGATAACTTTTCGGTGTAATGTTTGTTTTTATCACACGTTTAATTTCGTAACCTCACGTTCGTTATCCGAGTCACCGATATCGATTCGCTCTCCTTCGTAATCGATATCGTTCGATATATATATATATATATATATGTATGTACCAGGCAACTGCGTTTACGCTTACGCGCGTCCGGTCGAAACGGTGACATTTCTTCACGTCGCAGCGACATTTGCATCGGATAGCTCGAACAACGATTGCCTTAAAAGAACGAATGTATAGCGATCTCCTATAAGGTCATCTTTCGTCGATACATCGCGTTACATTGAATTATACTTATTTATATCTCGGTATTGGAAAAATGTGATTAAAAATCTTTAATATTCTCTAATCTCGGTTTCCATGTAAATATAATCTCGAATTAATTTGAAATGTCACTTGCCAATTTTTCCACAATAATTCACGCAGAATAATCCAGTCTTAATCTATAAAGAACAATACGCGTTGACAAAAAAAGAAAGGAAAAATGTTTAGCTGAAAAGTAACAAATGTCTGATAATTTAGACGAGAATTGGCGCGCGAGAATCCGTGTAAACGGCGCGTTTGCGAGCGTTTTTCCGGACCGCAAAAAAGCGGATAACAATTTGTGCGCGTACGTGCGAGAGATTCGCGCAACGACATAGGGCTGGAGGTAGAGGCGAGCGAATTTCAAGTGCATTCCCGTGATTGAAGCCGTTCCTGCGGTCCCGTCGTCTCTCTCTCGTTATGCATACACAGCGCACACACACACACACACACACACACACGCCCTCTCTCTCTCTCTCTCTCTCTGTGGTATCGGTTCACTCGTGTGCGACACACAATCGCGGAATACCGATTGCTCACTCTCCCATGGCGTTTCCTGTTCCGCGACCACGCAGTAGCATATATTCCGCTTTCAAAGTGATAAAAAAAAAAAAACGAAAACACACGCGCAGAAGCAGAAAGAGGAGAGTGATGCGTGGACGAATAGATAGGAGTGAGAAGGTGAAAAGGTGGCACAGAACGAGAGAGAGAGAGAGAGAGAGAGAGAGGATCGGCGAGGGACAGAGGGAAGGATGGTTATATAGGTGGTGATGGCAATAGGGATGACGAGGATCGGTGACATTGTATATATATATATATATATATATATATGTATGTATGTATACATATACCGAGAGACGCGACACGCCCGCTGTCCATTGTTCGCGTCTAACGCATTATGCGCATCATTCGTGGCCTTTTACGCCGAGCTTCTCTCGCCAAGTTCATATTAATTCTCGAGGACTAATCTCGGGAGTTCTCTAAACGGATTCTACGCGAAGGATATATGACTTGGAGGACTGATTTCTCTCAACTCTATACAGGGTGTGTTTTTGTTATATCTACTAGGAAGTATATAGCATTAACATATCAAGCTTTTCAATTACAAGCGGAATTTTCAAATTGAATTGAATTTCTCGAAAATGTAAATGTGACTCATAATACTTTCTCGTTTAATTTGAATTTAATTGAAAATTTATAATCGACGCGTTTATGTCTAATTACATTGAATAATCTCGGTATTTACGTTAATTAAAATGTTTAAAATGAAGTGAAATTTACATAGTAGAAACTAGAGCTTGTAATATATTTTTAGATTAAAATTTATCGAGAAATTATATATATTAACTTGTGTTTATGAAAGGTATTATTCTTTTATGACGAGAAAGTTTATCTCATTTTTTGAGGATTATTTACAAGAAAGAATTTTCTTGATAAAAAAAAAACGCTAATTGCGTGCATTATTCACGGTCTTTTGCACATCGCGACGTACTTATATATAGACGCGCACGCACACATTCACATACACACACATGCATTTTTATGCGTCTATGCTCCAATTTTTTTTGCGTTTCCGCGAAGGCAATAACTCCGCTCGAGTTTTTCCACCGTTCTTCTGGAAGAGAGATCGGCTGCGCAATTTATGGCGATTTAGGTCGGTTACGTTGTACGGATAACTTGGAGAGAGGTATGCGTTTCTTTAAATATCGTTAAAGGAGAACTACACAGCGAAATGCGTAATAAAGTAGTGTGCGTGTAAGACGATGCGTGTGTGATACTGCAATCTATAATCTTTTTTCAATTACAAACGCGTGTTGCGATGATAATGCACTTGCCGTTTCTCCCTGACCTACTATCGACATAGACCCAGTGACAGAGAAATAATACACTATTATTTCATATTTACACAAAAGCGATAAACAATTTAAATACATAACGCGGATATATACAGCTCCTGTAACAAGTGCATTATAAAAATGTATGATAAAAGACTTTTAAACCATTTTTGCAATACTATACGGAAACTCTAAATTAATAGTGATTTTAATATTTGTAGTTAAGGGAGCATGTCAGTTTGAAACCTCGAAGAATGAATATATTTTCTAGATTTTTTTTTGCAGAGCAATGACTTGATAAAAATTTTTAATTTTTTTACAATATTATTAACTACTTAAATAAAAATTCTCAGCTTAAAAATTTTTTTTTTTTAAGTTATGGGGATATTTGCAGAGGTTCTCCAAATTTTAGGTGGCTGCACGGTGTGCATGAAAATATTCGTAGATCATATCCGAAATCAAAAACACAAGCTTTTTTTTAAACATATTAATAGCTATCTGCTATCCAAGCGTTTTTTCAAAATTTTTAAAAATAGGAGAATGGCAGCGTATTGAAAAAAGTTCCGTTTTTTTTAAGTCAATCTTTTTTTTGTTTATAACAAAAAAATGGGGAATCGGATTAAAAAAAAGCTTCGTTAGCAGATGCGGAATCCTATTAGCAACTCGCATGTAAAATTTATAGACAATCCGTTGAACGTAGCCCGAATTTTCATGCACACCGTGCATGAAAACATAAATCCGTAAATATACGTATAACTATTTAAAAAAAAAAATTTAAGCTGTCTATTTTTATTTAAGTACTTAATAATATTGTATTAATAATGCAAAAAAAAAAAAGTTTTTATCAAGTTTTTATCATTGCGCTGCAAAAAATCTATAAAATGTACTCATTTTTCGAAGATTCAAATGGGTATGTCCTCTTAACGAGCTATTTACGCAAAATTAAATTAGATTAAATGCTTAAATTGCTCGCAGAAGAAAAAATAAGAGGACAAGTTGCTTCTATTGTCCTTCTTTTCATTTACCGTCTTTATCTTCTGTCATTCGAAAACGATTCCCACGAGAACGTAATAGATGTATATACGAGACGTTTGATATCTCTTGCACGATTTTCAAGCGGGAGATTATACAGCCGCTCGTTAATACGCGAAAAAATCACGCGTCGACGATCGAATAATATTGTCGCACGGAAGTTATTCTTTTATTTTTATTATTATTTATATAATTTTATTCTTTTATTTTATTATTATTAAAATATTTTATTTAATAAAATTATATTTACAATTTAATACTATTTATTAGAAATGTCTGACTCTCTCTTATAATATTATTTATAATACAGTGACTTTTTGATTCGCAGTACGGCTTTATCTAAATTATGTGCATATTTTCATGCCGAACAATTGTAAACAATTCTGTAAATATTCGCCTGTTGCAACGTCATCGACATCCCGAATGTAAACGAGTGAATGCACGTGGACCATCATCGTCCTCGTCGTTGTAAACGTCGGTGGATATTATTTATCATTTTACTGTCTTTTATATATATTAGGTCTACCGGAAAGTTCTGTCCGTTTTTGGAATAAAACAAAATACAAATTTTTATTACCGTCAATAAACTTTATTAAATAAAGTCAATCCGTTGAACGTAGCCCGAATTTTCATGCACACCGTGCATGAAAACATAAATCCGTAAATATACGTATAACTATTTAAAAAAAAAAATTTAAGCTGTCTATTTTTATTTAAGTACTTAATAATATTGTATTAATAATGCAAAAAAAAAAAAAAGTTTTTATCAAGTTTTTATCATTGCGCTGCAAAAAATCTATAAAATGTACTCATTTTTCGAAGATTCAAATGGGTATGTCCTCTTAACGAGCTATTTACGCAAAATTAAATTAGATTAAATGCTTAAATTGCTCGCAGAAGAAAAAATAAGAGGACAAGTTGCTTCTATTGTCCTTCTTTTCATTTACCGTCTTTATCTTCTGTCATTCGAAAACGATTCCCACGAGAACGTAATAGATGTATATACGAGACGTTTGATATCTCTTGCACGATTTTCAAGCGGGAGATTATACAGCCGCTCGTTAATACGCGAAAAAATCACGCGTCGACGATCGAATAATATTGTCGCACGGAAGTTATTCTTTTATTTTTATTATTATTTATATAATTTTATTCTTAAAATTTTGTAAGGACAAAAACAAGTGATAGTCGGAGGGTGCTAAGTCCGGGGAATATGGTGGATGCGACAGAATTTCCCAGCCTAGTTCTGCAATTTTTTGACGAGTATCCAAAGCAGCATGTGGCCTGGCATTATCATGATGCGGTATGATGTTCTTCCTATTGAACATCGGCGGCCTCTTTTCTTGGACTGCTGTATTTAAATTATCCAGTTGCTGACAATACTTCTCCGAATAATGGCAATTACATTATTTAATAAAGTTTATTGACGGTAATAAAAATTTGTATTTTGTTTTATTCCAAAAACGGACAGAACTTTCCGGTAGACCTGATATATACACGAGTGACGTAATTTTACATTCTCGAGTCGAACTGATTTTACGTCCTGCTCGGCCCTCCGTACGTCGGAATTAAAATCAGGGAGAAGATATTTGCGCCCAGCTATGTACTCCGATGTACTTCGCGGAACCTAATAAAACGCGGATAAAAATAGTGTTATACGTTTTTTAGTTCTCTCGTCGGGAAGTAAATGCTAAAGCTACACCGCGATGAGAGCGGGAAAAGGAATTGCGCGTTTCGCTTTAAAAAAATTGTATAAGGAGGTATCGTTGCACGTAGCGTTTATATTGACGCCAGAAAATTAATTTCACTTTGATAGAGCAACGGCAACATCCATGATGATTCCAACGTTCGTGATTAAAAGCGGGGAATCATCTCGCTGGATGATCGCATTCAAAATATCCCGCTTAGAATATAGACCGTGAAGGAACGTGTCGACCTACATCCTACATCGCGATAAGATCGCGTCGGATACGAATCATATTCGTAACTTATCGCGACCTATTTACGTTTTATTGCCCTCCTCTCCGAAGAAAAACAGCAGCGATGATTCTGGAAATAGCAAGGAAATAGCGAGCCGGACAATGATGGCAGGACAAACCACGGGCGCGACCTCGGATCGGTATTATTTTCGATCGGCGATCGAAGAACTTCGCTTGACGAGGAAGTTGGATTCCGGTGGCGCGATCCATAGCAAAAATACGGAGCTACTATCTATTGTATCCGATTGTGTTTACCGCGATGTAACGAACGAAGTAGTTTTACTTGAAGCTCGCGAGAGAGTATACGAGAACTGTTTATCGGATAAATCGAAAATACGACCGGGAAACTTTAAACGAGCGTACTTTCTCGGGAATGGAATTGTTTTGAAGAAAATTGAATTCCTCGGAAAGATGTATTGTTTCTCTACGATGATGTAATAATGCAAGTGCATCATGTATAAAGTTAACGTAACGAAGTATTCAACATTCGTTGATGAAAACATCTGTTTTGCGATTTCGACATATATTCCTGACGTGGTATCGAGCTTTGTGACTTAAAATCACTTGTACGACGATTTCTGAAAAGTCGCGACAAATACGTCCGGTCCAAAGTTCAGCGATTCTCGTCGAGTACGTTGACATGGAGTAAAGGCCGCTGTGGTGTATTAAAAAAAGCCACGCGAGTCGCGAATAATGGTCTGTGGCCGTTGACAGGCACGGTCGTTAATCAAGCCGATTAATTGAGCACCGCGGAAAACGGTACTTAAATATCGCATATAGCTTATATATACCGATCCCGCCGCGTATAACAACGAGGTATCTGGGAAATGGAGCATTTCGCTTCGATGCTCTCCGCGTTTCCTCTACCGCCGCAACGAGCGATGATGATCGTCTGGCGTCATGTATACAATCATCGCGTGTACGATTGCAGTGATGGGCATGTCATGGTGTAATATCAAATCGAACGATGACCCTTTCGTCGGTTTTTTTATTCCTCGCTCCGGTGGATCGTAATTGATTTTCCGCGTGATGCTCAAGATTATATCTATCATGTGACGACGTATTAAATTTATATCAAATTTTTAAATGTTTGTTAATTAAACCATGAGAGATAATGCGCCGGGCTTTTTTTATCTCAGTTAAAATTTAATCTAAATATAAAAAAGAAGAATTCTATGTTCAATGAAAGGAAAGGGAAAAGAACAAAGCTTGAACGCAGTTTTTTATAGCTAAATTTATTTATAGCAAGATATACTTACAAAATAATCACATGGATTAAATTTCAAGATTTATACAATTAAAAAAAAAAAAAAAAATTTAGTGACGGAAAAATATTTGTATGCGTAAAAGATAAATCTATCTTAAAATTAGCTGTTGAATCAGTCTCGGTTTCATTTGGATGACACATTTTAATCGTCTTCTTCTACACACGTGATCGTGGGGACAAAGCATTTTTGCCTTTATTATAGTCCCATTCATGAATTGCGGAGAGTCACTAATCTCACTGTTGGGACTACAGACTTAATTGAAAGTTCATTACAACGTCTATGCCGCGTTCCTTGGCATAAACTCAAATCCAATCAACAGCTTCGCGTACGGTACATCGATGTGTAATTGCTCAAACGCATTCCCGTAATGAATTCCGTGTTCCACTTAGTTCCGGCTATTGCTTTCGCTATTTCATTAATTCCCCACGTCGTCCGCTGTCCACGGGAAATAGCGGAATGTTAAGTTTGCTCCCTATTATATGCGGAAACCAGCAATCAGCTCTCCGCGACCGTGCGCGAGATCCAGATAATTCGCACTTTCGAATTTCGCGTTTTGCCCGAGCTTTCAGAGTTAATGAAGTTAATAGAAATAACTCGAACGCGATGCGCTTCTCGAGACATATTAATAAGAGTGCAGTGATCTTTTATAGCGGAAAATCGGCCGAGAGCTGGCAATTTGACAATTGATACAATTTTCCTTTCTTTTTGTGCGTAATATAATGACATAATACGTTTCCAAGTATTAATCGTGGGTTTCTCTTCCTCGGCATTTTATAAAGATTTATTCTGCAAAAAGGTTTTATTAGATATTTCGCATACAATAGTAATTATAATTTACAACAAATATATGATAATCCAAGAGATGATTAATGCACTTTCCACAAACGACAATATTATTATTAACGAGCATGACATAAAATTATGATAATAAAGTTAATGAGTAGAAATGCAACAGTATTACCATAATAAGGTTTGGAGTATATTGTAATGAAAATTTTACGCTCATTCGATACAACGAACTTTTGAATATAATACAGCATATATGCAGAGCTCGAGAAGTTTATTTATTCATTTAAGTTAATGCATGTTTATCATGTTTTCCCCAGCTTACGAGCAGAGATACAGTTTGATTAGAAACTTTCTAGCTGTTTTTCTGTTGTAGTAAATAAAACAGTGAGGAATATAACACTAAAAGACGAAGTGTCCATTGTATAATAAACATTGTCAGTCGTTTTTTTTTTTCGCAAGAACTAAGATTAAATTTAACTTAATTCTCCTTCTTTTAAAGGGACAGTCTTCTCGATGAAAACTGTTCAATTAAAAATACAGACTTATAATTACGTGGGAAGAATGCTATTTTTTTTTATTTACTCGACGCTACAGCGGAGTCTGACTAAGTTCTCGCGCAGTCGAAGGCCAGTCGTGGCTCGCTCGTGGAATTTAGATGCTTGGCCTGCGTTTTTCTTGCGACCTTCACAGTCATGAGCGTCAGGGGAAAAGCCGGAGGCTTTGCGGGATTACCTGCGACTATTTACTCGTATCTGATGCCATTGTCGAGAGACGTCCCCTCGCCTAAACTTTCTCAAGAATTCCATGCTGCACGCGGCCCGATACGCATCGCCGTAATCGTTGTAAACCTACCGTAGGTAGGTTTGGGACCCGACTCTTCCCTCCCTCTACACTTAGGTAGGGTAGGGTGGGTCCACCGACGCGCACACCTGTGTTTCCTGTCGTTCAACCGCGGCTCAGGGACGCACACCTGACGCACCGGAAGACTCGTCATCGACGCGAGAAGTGGAGTAGAATGCGTTTCGCTTATATCTGAAAAATTCTGGCCCACGATATCCGTAAAAATTATTAATATAAAATTTGTATCGTTGCTCAAACGAATCCTAAGTAAACAATCTTTATGCGAAAATTCTTTATTGTAATTTTCACGAATAAAAATATATTACACGTAATAAATATATAAAAATAAATATATAAAA
>NW_021849640.1:567358-575779 GCF_003651465.1 Formica exsecta | reverse complement strand
TATAAAAAAATATATAAAAAATATGTAAAATATAAATATATAAAAAAAGACAGATTCTTGAGAGTGCTAGAAACGAGAGATGTAATATAAAAAGTTCTTTTGCGGACGCAGGCAAATACACAAGTTTGCTCTCATTAAACTCTCAGTATCTGAGAGAGTAAATACGACGAACGGCGGAGACGAATAAAAGGATTTTTTTCACCCACTTGATAAAAAAGCGATGGTAATTTATCTTTCGAAAAGACGACTCGATTATCACCGGGGATTCCCCACTTTAAATTACACCGCCGTTTCTCGGACACCGCGTATAATTGCGCGTCGCCTCGTCACTCGCGCGTAATCGCGCTTTGTAGGACACGAGGAAAACTCCGCTGGAATCCGCTAGTAGATCAATGAGTTTTTAGGTCAAGGATTGGATATAGTTAGTTGATTCTATTACGAGCACGGAGATTTCGTGCGCGAGATCGCGGATTTCTCAGCGGTTCTTCAATCGTTTTACGTTATAATGCATTGTATATTCGACGATTCGGGCGATTAAAAATTTCGTAGGTTCTCTATTATGTTAGTCATCCGATTTGTGAACGTCACGCACGATCGTGCGTGAGTAATCCGGCCGGCGTCTATCAACACCCGCGTGCGTCACAAATTTAATTTCCGTACCGCGGAAGATCTAACGTCACGTCGCGCGAAGTGACGTCGTCGACTCGCGAATACGTCACGACGATAGAAAATTGATACATATATCGAGACAAAAAACGTGTCGTCGCTTTGTGTATAAATGCACTTCGAGAAATTGTCTCTCTTATTTATTTGCCGCAAGTGACTCATCGAAGGGGTTGCCTATCGCGTGTAATGGAACACATGTCGGTCCCCAGGCGTGCCCCTCGATGTGCGTTTATTCACAGCTCGAAGTTTCAGGTGCGAGCACACACGTGTCTGTGTTGCATACAGAATCAACATTTGATATGAATAGATAATACGACGATATATCCGAGATCGTGTTATCGTGAATATGATAGCGTAAAGTGTGCGAGAAAAAGATGCTACTGGATTAAATTCGACGAATAAATAATAGCGGAAAAATGTTTCATATACTAATTTTCCGTTGAAAAATAATATACAATTTTTCCTCATTAAATTAATAATTAAATATATTTAATGAGTTTTTACATTTTAGGATTAAATACGAGCGATTTTAAAACGATCGAAATAGAGGAACCTTGTACAAAATTTCTCAAATTTTTATTTAAAATCACATTTAATTTGTTATTAATATGATTAAAGACAAACATATGAAAGAGAAAAGACCGAATTATTATTTGTGATTGAATAAAAGAAATGATTTTGTATGCTTTTTTATGTATATAGTGGGAGATAATTCGTCTAAATAATCTCCCTCGAATGAGGCGGTGAATCCATGCGTCCCGGATGTCGTGCATTTATACATGAAACAATCGGGCAAAGTGCTACTCCGCAATTCGTCCCTCGCGCCCATCGCGAATTAATTATTACACATTCATTAACGCGTGTACATCCGCGCGAATCATATCTGCTCGCACGGCACACATATACGATACGAGGCGACCGCCAAGATAAGCTTTCGATATCAAGTACCGACGCCGATAAGAGCAGCATTCCAGGCACACCAGTTCTCATACACGGCGCCCGATTGTCGTGTCAACGATTTCGCGCGTCTCGTCCGTTCCGTATATATCCGTACGGTGTTAATGTACGTGTACACGCGTGTATACAGCGGTTGCTCTTTCCTTTCCACTCATGATAAGCGTTCACCCGTGCGTTATCGCGATTATTTTCGATAGAGATTTCGTCGCTTTGTACAGCTTCTTTACAAAGTTCGTACGCGGTGCCATGGCAATGTGGATCGACCTAAACCGGGCGTGTGACCCGTGCAAGGCATGCTGGGTATGCCTCGCTCGGCGGCTCGGAGTTTCCATTCTTTGCAGGTAAACCTTTATGCGGCTCCGCGACGAAGATTGGAATTTACTCGATCGTGGATATTTAAAGATAACGAAAAAAAAAAAAAAAAATTTTCTATTGCGAGAGCACGCCCCTTTTCTTCGCGCGTCAATCTATGTGACGGTACATTTTAAATTGAGCGTAATCGGAATAGATGAGAAATTTTCTAGACAACACAGTTCTCTTATCTTTTTGTTTTACCTTCGCTTCTATATTAATTAAAGAAATTATAAAAGAACTAAATTTTATAATTTCTTTAATTAATTAAAATTTTATAAATTCTTTAATTAATTAAAACAATAATTAAAACTTTATAAAAAAATATAAACTTTTATTAGCAATCACGATCAATATAACTGTTTTAATATTTGCTCGTTGTATAATTTCAAAATATAGATATATTATTAAGTACGTCATTAAATACTTAATTATTAATTTTATAAAGAAAATTGTATATTTTGTTTTCAAGCTTAGCTTGATGAATATCTGAATTAGGCATGGATATATCTCACACATACACGTTTGAAGCAGCATGTTACCTTGATAGATCGCGATGTTTGCGGTCGTAATAAATTTTCTCGCATTAGTGGGCTTTAATTAAAGTGTCCGCGTGAGTGCGCGACCGGATCGCAGTTTCATGGCGTTGCCAGTAACTGTATATCCGCTAATATCCCTTCGTAGATTAAGCGAGATTATTTAAAAGGACGCACACAAGCAGGTACAATGGAGTGCTTTTTCGTCCCACTTCCGTTCCTTTCTTCGAGGATATTA
This sequence comes from Formica exsecta, assembly GCF_003651465.1. Taxonomy (NCBI): domain Eukaryota; kingdom Metazoa; phylum Arthropoda; class Insecta; order Hymenoptera; family Formicidae; genus Formica; species Formica exsecta. Next base: position 573,031 of record NW_021849640.1, on the reverse strand, counting down.
ATAATCCTGCGGCGCAAATCCGCCGCGAGACAAAGGCGAATTGTTTCCCGATTTTATATCCGCCCCGTTTTCCTCATCCAAACAGACGCCGGCGACCGGAAAAGGCTCACCGAGTCCTTTGAGCAGCGACCGGTGAAGAGTCTCGGATGGTTGTACATCCTAAATTCGTGCCTCTCGACGCAGCATCACAGACCAACTTCAGAATGGCCGGAAAGATCGGATATTAAACGGGACTATTTACGTTCGAAATACGGAACACTTCCTACAAAGCGGTCTCGAGTTACTTCGCGTATTATTTTAAACGTGTGCTACCCGAATAAACGAAAATAATTAATAACACACCATATATAATAATAAAATACGTAATAATTTAAAAGAGAATTTCTTTCAATGGAGGAACAAAGAGAGAACAATTTCCTGTCATTTATTCGCATACATTTAGAAATTGTAGGAAGTGAATTCCGCGTCACCCTGTATACGGATCGATTCGCTGGTTCCTTGAATCAGTCAAGCATAAAACGATCAAAGGATGCCCCGATATATCGCGAATTAAAATTTAGTTCATATTGAAAATCGTTAAAATATTGGAGCGCTTTAAATAGTACATATTACGATTACATCGGTCGAGTTTCAAATTTACATAATAATAAATTATATTATAATTATATATACTAATTATATAGATTATATATTATAATTATATAGACTAATATAATACAGACATGTTGCGAGGACATCCAAAACATTTAATGGTTTGTGTTGACTGCAGATGCAACACAAGAGATAAATAGACGAATTAGTCAAGCGGATCGTTCATTAAGTCTTTGCGGTGGACGTTAATAGTCCTTGGGACGTAAAATTCAGGTACGATTGTATCGAAACTTTCGGCGCCACGTAAGACCACCTACGATCGAGGAGTCACACGGCTCCGCTACGCCTATCGGTACCGGGAACTCGATTCCCGGCGGGGTCCTGGCGACAGAGCCACTTGAAACGAGAAGATACGTAGCACGTTAGACTTAAAGAATCCGTAGCCACGCGGGACTTTTAGACGGCACGATTCCGCCTGAACGCGAATCTGGTTTCACTCGAAAATGCCGCAGAGTGGGACGAGCCCCGGTACCATTGTCCCCGTTTGCCGATACTCTGGCGTCTATAAAGTACCCGCTCGGATCTCGTAACTCGAGTCTCGTATGCTGGGAGTGTGCTCCGAAATTTCGAGGGGAAACCCCTCCCCTCCCTAAACACGGTGTAGAGTTTTCGCCTCTCTCGCGGCATCGACAAAGCGTGCCCTAGGGAGAGGGGAGGAGGAGAAGCGTGTCACTTCGCCCCGAATTGTCCCTCCGAAAATTGACACTTCGTGCGACCGTAAAAAGTAATTACATTGCCCTCACGTGCCACGGTAAAAGTCAATTCGCTTTATCGCGATGATCGACGCTGCACTTGCTGGGTTCGACGACCGAACACGGAGATCGGTAGGCAAACAATATCGATAGATAGGGGCGAGTTAATCTTCTTGGCGGGCATGACGAATATGCTACCGACGGTCAACATACAATTTGACAATGTCTATAGAACGATCGATACGGTTGAGTCATATATTGACCGCCGTCAATCTCGATACAGATCAAATACTCGCCTCAAAAGTTTCTATTTAAAGCCTTTATTTAAGTCGGAAGGCCTGTAATCGTAACGTAAATTGTAATCTTTAAAGCGTACCACAAAAAGAAAAAAAAATTATAGGACTAATATATGATAAGTTTATCGAAAATAATTGAAGTCATAGATTGAAGAGTCGGTTGTTATTTTCTGGGGACAAAAATACTTTCACTTTTTGTACGCGAACTTACATATTTTGGCAATGACATTGTTGAATACTTTTTTTACGCTAATGCAGTAAAAATTATTAACGGGTACTTTTATATTCTGCAATATAAAACTAACGAAAGCTTATTACACGAATCAGATTTGCATATTTTTTTGGCACGAATTTCTGTTATCAAGAAATGGCTGAATTGCAAGGAGATTCCTCACTACGTGTTATCTTCTGAGAAAACGACAGAATGTGGCTAACCAGAATGGTCTGAGAGAATAATGGAGAATGTCTGGGCTGCACCTCGCCGAATTCCATCATCTCTTGGCTATTCTTTTCAGTTTTATGCAAACCACATTGCGTCGACATGCAACATATGGCTTCTGGCTTCGAAAAGATTGGAGAAAGGCCAAAAAGGGGCGACTAAAACGGAAAATGACCATGTGACCAAAGCGTGAAAGAAAAGAATCTCTTTCACTATATCTCTGACACAGATAGTGATAAAACAACCTGTACGAGAGAAGATAATGGTATGGCTTGCCCAGCCGCTCGTTTAATAAACGTCAACATTCGAACGATGAGGGAAAACATTCGCATGTTCGTCTTCGTTATTTTCTTATGTTTCTTTCTGCGAAATATTACAACTATTCTTTAAATCTTTTCGTATGCGCGAATATAAATGAATAACATTTACTTGCACAAATCAAGATGTATATCTTTTTAAGAAAATCAACTGGCAAGGACTTTACTATTTCCACGTAATTTGATATTCTAGATTCGCTCTTTTTTTTATTCACGGATGTTTAATTAAATCACAATCGATCTTAATAAAAATGTAAGCTTTCGAGAAATGAAGAGGCAGATAATAAATATTATTTTTCACTGCATTTTCAGTAAACTTTATTTTAAAATAAATTTATAATTTGGATATCTCGTACAAAATAATATTTAACATTAAAAATTAAGTATTTGCACAACAAACATTTTTATATTTTTGCTAAATATAACTCTACTTCCCAAATCGATAATATGCTAAATGTGGGACGCTCTGTTTATTAACACTGCATTAGTGATTAATCAATCAAATCACCGAATCATTGACCCGTACACGAATCAGATATTGTTGGACGATGATTATGCTGTTTACACGCGATAATCTGTTCTCTCTCGTTTGCCAATTTCATTATTATTGAATTACTTTAGTCAAAAAATTACACAATTTAATCTAGCGTGGCATGAATCAAATGAAACGCCTTCGCACGCTTTTATTCCTGCAAATTATCCTTCGAGCGGCATTCGGACGTGATTCTCTCGGATCAGTGAGCACGCAAAGAGACGGGAGATTCAATGGGAGATTTTTAACACAATCGATAAATATTTCCGCGATGGATAGTTAATCCGAACGCGGGGAACATTACGGAACGCTCGAATAATGAGAGTTGCGCAATGATCGAGGGCGGATACTCGCATTCTGTCTCATTTGACGCGGCACACATTTACAATCGGACAAAGCCATCCTCTTCGCCGGGAACAATAAAATTGCAGATGCAAAATCTGCACACAATATCAAGGTGTCTCGCGCGATACCACGCTCAGCATCCTGCGTTCTCGATGGTCGTCGAGTGGCCCCATCCATTCGCGACTCCGATCACACAAGTGCGACGCACTTAAAGCATACGATTTTCCATTGAAATGTTACTTTTAACATTTATATTATGTATTTGTTTAGCATAAAAAATGAGAGAATTTAAAATTTCTTTCAAACGAAGATATTCAACAGCTTTTATGCAAAATTATGCAAAAAAGTTTGCTACAATTGTAACCAAGTATAACTTACAATAGCGATATTTTGCCGAGTCATTCCTGAGAGAGATATAAAATTCCGAGAGTAATGTGATCGAGTATAATGTGGGATCGATTTTTAATCAAATAAGAATTTAAAAGCGCCCAGCTTCGTATCTTATACGGAGATCGATAAATTGCTGGAAGCCATCGAGTTTGCCATTATTCAGGCCTCGCTGCTCGCGACTTCATCGCGCCTTTTTCTCGTGATGAAAGGTACCCCCGGGCGTCTGGAATATTCAGGAAGCAAGGTCAGATTGATAATCGTGAGAAAGACGAAAACGATCGTCGGATCAGCTGAGAGTCGAAATACTATACGCGAACGAGATATCGCGGTGTGAACGCGATAATGTATGCGTGAGAATGAGTGCGTATGTATGTCTGTGCGTATCACGAACACTTTTACTCACGCGTGTTGAACTCGCGCGAGGTGGAAGCGCGGGGGAGAGAGCGAGAGACTTCAATGCTGGAACCACGTGATCGCCGTGGCAGCGGAGAGGAGTCTCGGATTTGATCGAGCCAATACAACAGTGGAGAAGAGGAGAAAGAAGTGAACCACCTCCGAGCGTCGGTAGAAAAAGAGAAAGATAAAAAGATTAAGAGAAAAAGAGGGAGAGAGAGAGAAAGAAAAAAGGTTCAAATTTGTGTCTGGACAAAGACGGACGCTCGACCGAGGATAGCGCTTCACCGAGATAAACAGAGAGCCGGAGAAACAGGAATGCAGACCGAGTTGGATAGAAGGCGGGAGGAGGAAAGATGGAACAACGAAGAATGGAGCAAGAAAGCGATGGCAACCGAAAATGGGAAAGAAACGGAGCAAGCCGAGGGGCGGGGGAGGCAGGGGAAGAAAGATAGAAAATTATAGCAGGGATCGAATGAAGCGAGAAGGACGGATTCGAATGCTGCGAGACGGAAAGAGATACTCGTGGTTGAACCGGTGAACAGTTGGAGGGGAAGTGAAGCGGGTAGAGTGGGAGCGAGGTAAGGCAGGAACGCGCAGCTGGAAGGTGGAAGGTGAGCGTCGAAGAGGGAGGTGGAGGAGTAGAAGGGGGTACATTTGAGAAGGAGAGGGACAGCGCGATAGTACGTACATGTACGAAAGAGGGACGAAGATAAAAAGATAGAGAGATGGAAGGGAAGAGAGCTGAACAGGTAGAAGAGTGAGAGAGAGAGAGACATAAAACGAGAAGGGGGCACCGGCTCGCACGGCTCTCTGGGGGTAAACCGAAGCCAACAAACCCACGTCAGTTCGAAGCCGGAGGGACGCCTGTCCTCCTCGTGCGTTCCTCGTCTCACTCCGTGTTCAATCTCACGGAAACCGCGAAGGGATCATCTCAATTAAAAAAAAAAAGAAAACTCAAAGTATCATCAGTATTTTTTTTTTTTTTTTTCTACGGCGAGTGGTAAAATTCGAAGAAGCGCAAATATCTCGGAGCCCCGAGCGAATGATCGGCGTATGCCCGATACGAGCTTAAGTGAGGATCGTTCGATCGGCTGTTATCATTAATCGGCTGTTTACCATCGAGTCGCGCGATCGCCGCGATTGAAGTGATCGGGGTTGAAGTGGAGCGCAATTAAGGCGGTTAACGGAGTCGGGAATATCTGTCCGCCAGCGCGACAGGGGCCAAAACCGGTACGAGCGTTCTCCACGCGATATAGTGCGCCGCCGCCGTCGCCACCGCCGCCGCCGACTCCTCCTTCGTCGCGTACAGCCTTCGGAAGGTGCATACACCTCCTCCGTTGAGTTTGCCGGTCGTCGTTGCGGCGCACACGGAGTCGTCCGCGCCGTGAGTCCGTTCGTCGCGTGACCGCTCGTATACCTGTGTCGGTGTATATATATATGTGTGCGTGCGTATTTGTGTGCGTATTATCTGTGTGCCCCTCGGTATACAGGTGGAATGTGCCACCGTGCGCGGGGATATACGCTGACGCGTGGAGCCAACGAGGGGCGAGATAAGGTCGAGCCGTGCGAGGTGTAAGGTAAAGTGATCCACCAAGGAGGGAGAGAGAGAGAGAGA
>NW_021849640.1:549118-562792 GCF_003651465.1 Formica exsecta | reverse complement strand
GTTTCACTCGAAAATGCCGCAGAGTGGGACGAGCCCCGGTACCATTGTCCCCGTTTGCCGATACTCTGGCGTCTATAAAGTACCCGCTCGGATCTCGTAACTCGAGTCTCGTATGCTGGGAGTGTGCTCCGAAATTTCGAGGGGAAACCCCTCCCCTCCCTAAACACGGTGTAGAGTTTTCGCCTCTCTCGCGGCATCGACAAAGCGTGCCCTAGGGAGAGGGGAGGAGGAGAAGCGTGTCACTTCGCCCCGAATTGTCCCTCCGAAAATTGACACTTCGTGCGACCGTAAAAAGTAATTACATTGCCCTCACGTGCCACGGTAAAAGTCAATTCGCTTTATCGCGATGATCGACGCTGCACTTGCTGGGTTCGACGACCGAACACGGAGATCGGTAGGCAAACAATATCGATAGATAGGGGCGAGTTAATCTTCTTGGCGGGCATGACGAATATGCTACCGACGGTCAACATACAATTTGACAATGTCTATAGAACGATCGATACGGTTGAGTCATATATTGACCGCCGTCAATCTCGATACAGATCAAATACTCGCCTCAAAAGTTTCTATTTAAAGCCTTTATTTAAGTCGGAAGGCCTGTAATCGTAACGTAAATTGTAATCTTTAAAGCGTACCACAAAAAGAAAAAAAAATTATAGGACTAATATATGATAAGTTTATCGAAAATAATTGAAGTCATAGATTGAAGAGTCGGTTGTTATTTTCTGGGGACAAAAATACTTTCACTTTTTGTACGCGAACTTACATATTTTGGCAATGACATTGTTGAATACTTTTTTTACGCTAATGCAGTAAAAATTATTAACGGGTACTTTTATATTCTGCAATATAAAACTAACGAAAGCTTATTACACGAATCAGATTTGCATATTTTTTTGGCACGAATTTCTGTTATCAAGAAATGGCTGAATTGCAAGGAGATTCCTCACTACGTGTTATCTTCTGAGAAAACGACAGAATGTGGCTAACCAGAATGGTCTGAGAGAATAATGGAGAATGTCTGGGCTGCACCTCGCCGAATTCCATCATCTCTTGGCTATTCTTTTCAGTTTTATGCAAACCACATTGCGTCGACATGCAACATATGGCTTCTGGCTTCGAAAAGATTGGAGAAAGGCCAAAAAGGGGCGACTAAAACGGAAAATGACCATGTGACCAAAGCGTGAAAGAAAAGAATCTCTTTCACTATATCTCTGACACAGATAGTGATAAAACAACCTGTACGAGAGAAGATAATGGTATGGCTTGCCCAGCCGCTCGTTTAATAAACGTCAACATTCGAACGATGAGGGAAAACATTCGCATGTTCGTCTTCGTTATTTTCTTATGTTTCTTTCTGCGAAATATTACAACTATTCTTTAAATCTTTTCGTATGCGCGAATATAAATGAATAACATTTACTTGCACAAATCAAGATGTATATCTTTTTAAGAAAATCAACTGGCAAGGACTTTACTATTTCCACGTAATTTGATATTCTAGATTCGCTCTTTTTTTATTCACGGATGTTTTAATTAAATCACAATCGATCTTAATAAAAATGTAAGCTTTCGAGAAATGAAGAGGCAGATAATAAATATTATTTTTCACTGCATTTTCAGTAAACTTTATTTTAAAATAAATTTATAATTTGGATATCTCGTACAAAATAATATTTAACATTAAAAATTAAGTATTTGCACAACAAACATTTTTATATTTTTGCTAAATATAACTCTACTTCCCAAATCGATAATATGCTAAATGTGGGACGCTCTGTTTATTAACACTGCATTAGTGATTAATCAATCAAATCACCGAATCATTGACCCGTACACGAATCAGATATTGTTGGACGATGATTATGCTGTTTACACGCGATAATCTGTTCTCTCTCGTTTGCCAATTTCATTATTATTGAATTACTTTAGTCAAAAAATTACACAATTTAATCTAGCGTGGCATGAATCAAATGAAACGCCTTCGCACGCTTTTATTCCTGCAAATTATCCTTCGAGCGGCATTCGGACGTGATTCTCTCGGATCAGTGAGCACGCAAAGAGACGGGAGATTCAATGGGAGATTTTTAACACAATCGATAAATATTTCCGCGATGGATAGTTAATCCGAACGCGGGGAACATTACGGAACGCTCGAATAATGAGAGTTGCGCAATGATCGAGGGCGGATACTCGCATTCTGTCTCATTTGACGCGGCACACATTTACAATCGGACAAAGCCATCCTCTTCGCCGGGAACAATAAAATTGCAGATGCAAAATCTGCACACAATATCAAGGTGTCTCGCGCGATACCACGCTCAGCATCCTGCGTTCTCGATGGTCGTCGAGTGGCCCCATCCATTCGCGACTCCGATCACACAAGTGCGACGCACTTAAAGCATACGATTTTCCATTGAAATGTTACTTTTAACATTTATATTATGTATTTGTTTAGCATAAAAAATGAGAGAATTTAAAATTTCTTTCAAACGAAGATATTCAACAGCTTTTATGCAAAATTATGCAAAAAAGTTTGCTACAATTGTAACCAAGTATAACTTACAATAGCGATATTTTGCCGAGTCATTCCTGAGAGAGATATAAAATTCCGAGAGTAATGTGATCGAGTATAATGTGGGATCGATTTTTAATCAAATAAGAATTTAAAAGCGCCCAGCTTCGTATCTTATACGGAGATCGATAAATTGCTGGAAGCCATCGAGTTTGCCATTATTCAGGCCTCGCTGCTCGCGACTTCATCGCGCCTTTTTCTCGTGATGAAAGGTACCCCCGGGCGTCTGGAATATTCAGGAAGCAAGGTCAGATTGATAATCGTGAGAAAGACGAAAACGATCGTCGGATCAGCTGAGAGTCGAAATACTATACGCGAACGAGATATCGCGGTGTGAACGCGATAATGTATGCGTGAGAATGAGTGCGTATGTATGTCTGTGCGTATCACGAACACTTTTACTCACGCGTGTTGAACTCGCGCGAGGTGGAAGCGCGGGGGAGAGAGCGAGAGACTTCAATGCTGGAACCACGTGATCGCCGTGGCAGCGGAGAGGAGTCTCGGATTTGATCGAGCCAATACAACAGTGGAGAAGAGGAGAAAGAAGTGAACCACCTCCGAGCGTCGGTAGAAAAAGAGAAAGATAAAAAGATTAAGAGAAAAAGAGGGAGAGAGAGAGAAAGAAAAAAGGTTCAAATTTGTGTCTGGACAAAGACGGACGCTCGACCGAGGATAGCGCTTCACCGAGATAAACAGAGAGCCGGAGAAACAGGAATGCAGACCGAGTTGGATAGAAGGCGGGAGGAGGAAAGATGGAACAACGAAGAATGGAGCAAGAAAGCGATGGCAACCGAAAATGGGAAAGAAACGGAGCAAGCCGAGGGGCGGGGGAGGCAGGGGAAGAAAGATAGAAAATTATAGCAGGGATCGAATGAAGCGAGAAGGACGGATTCGAATGCTGCGAGACGGAAAGAGATACTCGTGGTTGAACCGGTGAACAGTTGGAGGGGAAGTGAAGCGGGTAGAGTGGGAGCGAGGTAAGGCAGGAACGCGCAGCTGGAAGGTGGAAGGTGAGCGTCGAAGAGGGAGGTGGAGGAGTAGAAGGGGGTACATTTGAGAAGGAGAGGGACAGCGCGATAGTACGTACATGTACGAAAGAGGGACGAAGATAAAAAGATAGAGAGATGGAAGGGAAGAGAGCTGAACAGGTAGAAGAGTGAGAGAGAGAGAGACATAAAACGAGAAGGGGGCACCGGCTCGCACGGCTCTCTGGGGGTAAACCGAAGCCAACAAACCCACGTCAGTTCGAAGCCGGAGGGACGCCTGTCCTCCTCGTGCGTTCCTCGTCTCACTCCGTGTTCAATCTCACGGAAACCGCGAAGGGATCATCTCAATTATTTTTTTTTTTTTTTTTTTCTACGGCGAGTGGTAAAATTCGAAGAAGCGCAAATATCTCGGAGCCCCGAGCGAATGATCGGCGTATGCCCGATACGAGCTTAAGTGAGGATCGTTCGATCGGCTGTTATCATTAATCGGCTGTTTACCATCGAGTCGCGCGATCGCCGCGATTGAAGTGATCGGGGTTGAAGTGGAGCGCAATTAAGGCGGTTAACGGAGTCGGGAATATCTGTCCGCCAGCGCGACAGGGGCCAAAACCGGTACGAGCGTTCTCCACGCGATATAGTGCGCCGCCGCCGTCGCCACCGCCGCCGCCGACTCCTCCTTCGTCGCGTACAGCCTTCGGAAGGTGCATACACCTCCTCCGTTGAGTTTGCCGGTCGTCGTTGCGGCGCACACGGAGTCGTCCGCGCCGTGAGTCCGTTCGTCGCGTGACCGCTCGTATACCTGTGTCGGTGTATATATATATGTGTGCGTGCGTATTTGTGTGCGTATTATCTGTGTGCCCCTCGGTATACAGGTGGAATGTGCCACCGTGCGCGGGGATATACGCTGACGCGTGGAGCCAACGAGGGGCGAGATAAGGTCGAGCCGTGCGAGGTGTAAGGTAAAGTGATCCACCAAGGAGGGAGAGAGAGAGAGAGAAAGAGGACAATTCCGGGAAAAATCATGAGGCATAACGATTTGTCGTAAATAGAGTCGTAAATAATTGAGAGAGAGAGAGAGAAAGAGGACAATTCCGGGAAAAATCATGAGGCATAACGATTTGTCACGAGAGTCGTAAATAATTGTGGTTGACACGTGGTGAATGGAAAGTTGAAGAATCGATCGAGAAATCGATTGAGAGAATTCGACTGAGAAACATCTTTCGTAGGTCAAGGAAAAGTCACAGAGAGGACGAGGAGGTAGACTCGATTCGCAGACGCGCGTGGGCGTAGGATCGGCGCGGGAACAAACACAAGAACGCGCATCCATTGTCGGGATGCTTGAGCATCGAGAGTGAAGAGAGATGCAAAAAAGTTGGTGAAAAAAAAAAAAAAGAAAAAGAAAAAAGAAAAAATCACGGCGAGAGAATCGCGGAAAGAATTCGCTCTCCGCGAAGAGAGAAGAGGCGTAAATATTTAATGACGTCGCGGTATGAAGCGACGGGGTGTGGTAAGACGAAGCGGAGGATCGTGTGCGGAATGTAGAAGCGTCTCGCGAAGGTCAAATCAAGAGCAAAAGTGTAGACGCGAATTAAAATTAATTGAAAGAAAACGTGAAAATTTTGAAGAAGGTACTAAAAATAAAAGAAACTTGAAAAGATAGGATTAGTAATATTTCAGCGAAAATATAAAAAAAAAACATACACCAAGAAGAAGGAAGCTAATATTGGATGAAGGACAAGGTCTGTCGAACATAAGCAGGAAGACGACAGGTAGATAATGAAGAATATTTAGTTACGACGGTTCAGCGCCGAGGTCGAAGGAAAACGGAAGATCGTCTCGGGAGCGCATTGAGATTCCTCGGCCGTACGTAGCTTCGTCGCGCGAGCATCGTCCATGAGGTTTGAGCGAAGGACGAGTCGTTGAGAGGACCACGCCATGAGAATCCTCAAAACGCTACACTGGTAGGTTTCCAGCGACAAGACGCGCGTCACGATTATGCGATGCGGACGGTCGTAAATAATTCGCGTAAATATTCCGCGTGCGATTGCGAGGAGCGAAAACGATCGTTGACGTTCATTTGCGATTTAAAAATGAATATGTAAAAAGAGAATTCACTGGCTGTGTGTCAGGCACGAGAAACGAACAGAGAAAAGAGCATTTTATATACCCCGAATTTTTTTTTATTCGGGAATTTGCTAACTCGGTGTAATTCATTTTTTTTTTTTTTTTTTTTTTTTCTGGAAACATGAAAATTATTTTTTAGTTTTTACTGCCGTACCACGGAGCTGATATAGTCGGGATCGCGTTTGTAACGAGAGAAACGTCGAAATAAAAGCCCGGAGAAAGATCGGGGCTTTTACTACCTGGGGCCTTTTATCCCAAATTTCTGGCTACCTTCAGCATTGAATTTTCGAAAAAGCACGAAAACTATTTTTCAACTTTCACATATTTTCTGATACGAGACCAAAGATAGATGGTTTGAACCTGCCAAAGAAGATTATTTTTTTTATGGGCGGTGCATGTGTTTGACACAGATATATTGACGGAGATTCGTAAAAGTTAGAAATTTATTTGTTTTGAAATAGCTCGAGGATTGATTTTTTAGGAATTATCTTATAAATCTTTTCAATTCGCAAGAATATTATAATTTTTATATTATCATTATATATAATTTTATTTAATACAACGCTTGTTCTTGCATTTAAAATTTAAATGGTCAAAGTGTCTAGTCCTTGAAAAACACGGAGAACCTGGTGTTCTCAGAACTTCTTTTGTACCTGGAAAAGTTAAGGAATTCTCCTGGAATTTTATTGGAATTTAAGGAATTTAAAGAAAAGATTCTTTGATAATTTTGCTCTTATATTAGCAATATAATAAATAATCGAAATTCCACTGATTGGTCAAGTTGTGAATTATACTTATTATAATTATAGTATTTAAAATATAGAAAAAAAATATAGAATATAGTACATATTTTTTATTGCGATCTTTAGTGATGAAAAAATAATGTTATGTAAATGAAAAAAATTTATTTTAGGAAAATTATTCAGCTTCTTTCATATACATTTACATTTATATTCAGATACATTTACAAATCTAGCATTTGAAACTTAAGAGGCTCTATGTTTTTTCTTCGATTAGTGAAAAACAATAGAAAACGTACGCAATAAAAAAATTTATTTTAGAAAGTTGCACCAAAAAGGTCTTCAAAATATTCTTTTTATTTGTAGTTGAAAAAAGATAATATAATCTCAACGAAAGAAAATCCGTCTTTTCAATTGTCGAAATATATTATTGAATTTTTATGGCCCGCTTTTTTCTAAAGCATCTTGTAAACCTTCTGCTAACCGTTTTAGCATATTTCGGGTACGTGATGTACAATTGATGACACGATTTCGATACGCTCGTGCACTTCCGGATGCATCGCGCGTGAAATATCGGCAGGTGATAAATTTCGACAAAAACTCGTCAGTACTTTCCGGCCTCGGCACTGTCGAACTATTGCCACGTTAATCATAAATCTTCTCCGCCAGAGTTTCGCCGTTCCATTATTATTTATTCCGTGGTAGTTTGCATAGAACTGAAAGCGATTTAAGCGCACGCGCGTTCGGAATGCCGTAAACTCTAAATATTGATACTCGACGTTATTAGCGTACAACGACAGATTGTATTGTTCGCGGTGGCTTACAACGACAATCGCATTGTAACACGCGGGTATTTGAAACAGAGAGATTCGTGGGGAAAGTACATATTTTCCCATCGTATCACAATTTTGGCAAACGGCAAACCGCGGTCGCTATTCTTGCGTGCTGCATGCATTTCGTATCTGTAATTATAACATTTAATTATACCTGCGAAGAAATATCGCACACACACATACAATTTTCGATTTCCAAAACGAACACAGACAAATTATGCTGTGGTAGCAGGTAGCAGGTCTAAAAAAAGATATAAACCTTGTATTTGTAGCGCTCTTAATTAAAGATAGCCCTGTTCGAGGGCTAGAGGTACGGAAATTGGTAAAGAGGTCCGGGTATATTCGTGCAAGGGTATTCCGTAGGGAGAGAGTTAATATCTAACGCGATGTAGGTATTATGTATTAAAGGTCTCTCGTGAGTTATATAGCTACTCGATAATTTAATAGCAGCCCGCTTGTTATCAAGCGCCACTTATTGCTCAGTACACTCGGAAGAGATCTCAGTAATAACTGTGCGTTATTACCATAGTCAGAGGACATAAATATCGGCGTAAGATAGTCTATCGGGAGCCAATAATTTGCGCCAACTTATACACTGTGCACGGAATCACGGAATCTTCTATAAGGATGACTTATATTTTATTTTTCGCGTTGCTTTTAAAAAATCTGAAAATATAATTTTCAAATTATCGTTGTTACATATAGATTGTTTGTACGACAGGTACTCTCATTTTTAATGCCAATAGTCTGTACAATTTAAAATGAATTATTTATTTTTTAAAACGAAAATAATTCGGAATTTTTAAAGATAAAAAATGTTTAAAAATGTTTAAACCTTTTATCTTTTTTCTCTAAATTGTAACTCCACGAGAGTTATTTTTTAATGAAATTCGGAACAAGTATGTAAATACATAGCCACATATATGTATTGTAAACTTGCGTAAAGTGGAATGCTAGTCATAGTTAAAGTTGTATAAAATCACGCTGGGGAATATCTCTGTAGTCTCAACTCTGGGAACATCAAACGTGAATTCTCACATGAAGCTTGAAACAAGGGGAGATCACGTGTTTCCGTTCTTGACTGCAGCCCTGCTCACCTGCCTGCCCGCCTCCACGAGTATCGTTCAGCCAGGGACGGATATACCGAGAGTTGAACAGTATCATGGAGATACCGCGGTCCGAAATACTATGACAAAGCAACGACATGTCTCTTTGTTAACTTTGTACAGAGTAGCTTCTTTTTTATTTTAGTATTTATTTATTCATTTTTTATTTTAGTATATATAACGAATATGTCAATTTAATTCGTACAAATTCGTGTATAATAAAAAACTAATTATATATCGATTAAAAAATCTGGTGATAGAAAATAAATAATTTTTTTAGTTCGTAAAATATCTGATGTTTTCCCGGTATATAAGTGAATTTGTGTGTATATCGGACGAATCCAGTTTAATTTAGTTTATACAGCAGCTTAAAGCTCTATTGGCTTTAATCTAGCTGTACTTGCAAACTATAATTGAATAGCTTGTCCGTGACAAGCTTATGTAACAAGCTTTACAGATTTTATAAAAGTTTATATAACAAGATTTATATATATTATTCTGTCGCAAAATATTGCGTATCGTCAACATGCGTTTGATCTAACAAATTTTTTCCCATTCTTTTGCATTGATAGCATAGATCGATAGATTCATTAGAGGACAAAAAAAAAAAAAATTCCAATGCTTGTGTAGAAAAAATTCTATTGACATGTCATATCTCGCGGGCGGAGATTTTGTGCGAAATGTAAAAAATTTCGTTGGAATTCCAATCGCGCGAAATGTATAGTATTTATTCAAATCCTCGCGTGTGTGTAACTCGCGTTACGTAATATCAAAGGCGCATTTCGCACGCGATTATACGAATAATTGCTCGGGCCTTGAGCTCGCCCCGATCTTTCGTTAAATACGGGCAGTTACGCGCGACGTAATTTAGCGAAACTTGATTTCCGCCGCGCCGCTCGCTCCCCGCATCGCGGCTGCAATTATCGCTGCAAAAATAAATTGCATCTGTATCGATATTTTCGTCCTCTTCGCGCGCGACATTAAGAGCTGCGACGTTTAATTATCGGCTTTGTCGCGTCGGCACCGACGAGTCAACTCGAAAGAGCGACGAATTCCCGATATTGTTGCTGTCGTTTGTTACGCGAAATTGTATTGTCGCGCGATTGCAAATATAACGAAATCTGCGACATTGTCTTTACGATACGCTGCTATTGCACGCGATCATCATCGCGTGACTCGTGACGAGATCATTTAAGTTTCGCGCATATTCGCGCGGATCTGAATCATCCGGCACTAACGTAATAACGTTGCACGACGCATATTATTAAAAACACAAAGTGAATAGCAATCTCTATTGAATAAGCGGCGAGTCGGTGAGAAAACGGATGATACGATAAAAATGTAGACATGAATGGAGAAATTAATTGAGTAAGCGAGAGTGACCTTTCGCAGGCGTCACGATTTGTATATAGAGATATGCGGCGCTGATACGTTCATTATTAGACAGCTCGCATTCCTCCCGCGACTCGTTTCGTCAGTATACTTTCACTCGTATATCTCGCGGGCCGCGAATTTTTCGGCGCAATTATTGTAAATTGGTAGCGTCGACGTAAATGCGCCTCGTGGAAAGCGACACTTTCTCGGATGCACGATTTTAAATTCCCGCATTATTTCGTATAAAGGAAGGAAAAAAGAGAACGAAAGCTTTTAACATTAAAGCGTGTGCTGCACACACGCTCATTTCGTGTGGAAAAAAAACATCTTTTTTTGAGATATTGAGAAAAAGTCGTAAGACAGATCTCAAATTTTTAGTTCGCGAAACTTGAAAAATCCAAGAAAACTTTTTAATCAAATCTTTTTCCCAAGAAAATTCTTTCTTTTTAATAAAAGTTTGAATAGACGACAAAAGTGCATCACATTTGACAATTTTTTTTTTTTATTACAAAGGGTATATTATTATTTTCACATTGTCTCTGATAGATATAGAATATCGCGATAGCTTTTGTGACTTAATTTAGCTTTCATTTAACTCACACATGAATAAAAGCCCGAACAAGGGTATATTATTATTTTCACATTATCTCTGATAGATATAGAATATCGCGATAGCTTTTGTGACTTAATTTAGCTTTCATTTAACTCACATGAATAAAAGCCCGAACGCACAGCACGTCAGATAATTATCGTTATCATTAATTTATTTTATATAGCCGATCATCGTCAGTATAAATGCCGTAATATTTTCATCCCTTTGATTACGGCGCTCAATATTTCGCTAAAATATTTCGTGCGCACGAACGTACGACACAGCAATTCGCGTTATTGTCATTCTCGCAAATAGAACCAGGTAGAATTTTTTTTCCCCTCAGCTGGTCTTATCGACCCCTTGGGACCGACGGTAGGAATGCACTTAGTCTGAATTGAAGGAATTCACGAGTTTTGTGAAAAGTTTTTCTTCGAAACCATAGTTCGATACTCCCCGATTTGACCTCGCCGTGTCTGTTTTCTTGAAAATGCATCCCCACACCGGCTACTTCGACAGTCTTCCCTTTAAAAGTGACTCGTCTTGAAGGCTTTCCCCGACAGGTCTACAATATATGCGGTTTCGTAAACGGCTGACCTGCTCACGTTTCCCGTTTCATGAACTCCACGTGGAACGAATGCAGGCGGCGCGATCCTCACTCACGCGCATTAACGATCGATTATTTACTATTGGGAAGTACAATCCGCGGCGGTTTCTTACACGGTAAGGAAGAGAGAAAGAGAAGAAAAAATACGACCTTTTTTTTCCAGCGAAATCCGGCCGGACGTCGCAGAAATTAGGTCTCGCGTTCTCTGCCTTTTCATCGAGATATTTAATTCCCGCTGTAAATACATTAAGAAACGTGACAGGCGGAAGATACAAAAACAAGATCGCTTCCTTAGTTCAGCCATCAAGATTGAATTTTCTTTTCCTGTGGACTTTGAAGCTTATAAAATTGTTGGCAAAAAATACGAGGAAAAATACGCGATTGAAATTTAATTTTTATATGCAAGAAACACGCTTTTTTTGTTACTAATCTAATAAAAAATATATTTTGGATTAATATAATCATTTATTGCAATGTTTAATTTATTTGTACACCTCATTAACAAAAGAAATGTGTGAAGCTATAAAATAGGTAGAGAAATTCGTTAAATAGAGAAAAGTTCGGTACATTTCTTATTTAGGTGATCGCAAGAATTCTGAAGATCTCGTTAAACGTGTTCTGAAGGAATGCGACCGAAAACGCCGTGGCGTCATTTACACCCAAATGTTGTACACGTATATTGAATCGCGGTACCCTCGTATTTCTACTATCGCCTTTGTTCGCGATCTCCATTGTCTCCTTCTTTATCGTCCGTCCCGTGAACCTTGCACGCGTATTTGCGTATGGACCAACGAGTGTAATGGCGTTCCTGTGTTGAATGCTTTAGAGGCCCGGTGTAAACAGACCTGCGAAAAGGTCTATTGGTCTCCTGTACGGGCGTGTGTATATACATGTATGCGGACGGTCTTTGTCGCGTAAATCTAATTTATCCTCCGGACTCATATTGTATTATGAAACAGAAGCGTGCATGCGTGGGAGTGGAAATTATGAATATTGATAATATCGTCAAATTGGAAAACCGCAGATTTTTCGATGATTTCGTGGAATCTTTGATGGACCATCATGTTTTTTTCGCAACACTTCAATATTCAAATTATTGTGAACCAATGCAGAATATTGGACGCATGGATGTTTACTTAAAATAACAGAGAAGATAAGCTATATATATGTACATTAATTTTTTTATCACATATATATTCTCATATATAGCGCTCTCCACTATTTGACTCATCTATTTATATCGGAAAAAATATGTGCACTGACATTTCGTTCGGTTTACGTCAACGAGGATTGCGAGTCCTTAAATCAAAAGAGATGTTAAATTCCTACTTTTTATTATTATGTTGATTTAAAACAAATACATTGTTAATTGGTAAAAGTTTTTATGGAGCAATCTAAATTTAGAATTTTGACAAATTACGTTTTAACAGTTGCTTGTAAATTTGACAATTTTATCATTCTCTTGATCGACTGATAATACAATGCAAACAGTTTGACAAAATTTAAACACGCTTTATTACACCATTCAAATTCGCGTATGATGAATTTTCATGAACCAAGTATTGTATAGCATTACTGTTTTACGAGACTATTTTGTACTATTGATTGGCATTTGCATTCAGATATGACAATTTGCGAATGCTACATATAACGCGGTCACATGTTTATATCACGGCCGAATTTTATTCAATTTGTCAATTATGAAAATAGATCTGTTTTGATCAGTGAAAAAAATTACAATATTTACTACGCGATCGTGAGATATTTATTGCGGGATTTTTATGCGATGTGTAAGATATTTTTGTCAGGGTAACTTATAACGGAAAAGAACTGTCGCGATCCTTCTCGGGCATGATAAAGCGACGACTGACAGCAAGTAATACATATATTTTAGGTTTATCGTATCGAAAGTTTCTTTCCGGTTCGCATATTTTAGTGACTTTTCGCGTACGATCGAACGACCGGGAGGAGATTCGTTTGAAACATCATATAACATGCACTATCGAGAGTCATGTAATATATAGAACGGCTGAATTTATTTCCATGTGAACGACATTCGCGTTCTATGAAAATCTAAAAATATGACAGGTGGGAATATTCCAAGTATCGCCGCGAAATAGGTAGAGCAAATATTTATCGCATATGTATATATTTTCTACTTACAATGCTTTGTAAATTTTTGGCTTGTTGGCTTCTGAAACAATGTTGAAATTAATCACATGTAATTCGATTGAATTACTCATTTATTTCTCGCTGAAAAAGGAGATAATTATAATAGAATTAAACATTATTATTTTCATCATGTTATTTTTTGATAAAAAAGGAGGTAATTAGTTGAACATTTAAATCGAGTCTTTGCCAATTTTATTATTGTATATTATTTGTCTTTTTATTGGTTATCGATCGCTAATTATTTAGTTGTGTAGGTTTGAATTTTATACACATTAGATTATCGAGAAATTTGTGGAATACAGAGTTAATAACAATATTAAAGAGTCCCTTCTCTTATTTCAGGTCCCGAAGGCGTGGTAGTGGCGTGACGGACATACACTCTCAACAACAGCAACAGCTGCAAGAGAACAACAACAGCAGCTCGCGCGACGCGAAGAAGCCGCAGGAGGGACTGGGGCCCGATGAGATGTGGGCCCCTGGCGCCCTGGGCCATCATCGGGAGCTACCTGTTGATGTGCCCGACACCCTCTTACAGAAGGCCTATCCCAACAAGGTAAAGAACCGC
>NW_021849640.1:534867-543181 GCF_003651465.1 Formica exsecta | reverse complement strand
TCTTCCGATTATAGGAACGGGCTACAGCATCGTCCCCGTAGCGCTAACCTATCCCTCCTATCCCTAAACCTTAAAAACGAGACCCTTAAGACGCGCACCACACCCGCGGACGGACGCGTTAGACTCGTATCGAACGACTCCGCCTCCCGATTATAGGAACGGGCTACAGCATCGTCCCCGTAGCGCTAGCGACCTCGACCTATCCCTAAACCTTAAAAACGAGACCCTTAAGACGCGCACCACACCCGCGGACGGACGCGTTAGACTCGTATCGAACGACGACGTCGACTCCGCCTCACGGACGATCAACGTTCGCAACGGTCTTCAGCCTCTGTCTATGCTGAAGATCGAGCTAAAGATCGAGGACGAGGAGGAGAAGAAGGTAAAAGTTGCCAAGAAAGATCCGGCAAGTATCGACAAATATCGCGACAGCCCAATCGCGATCGATTCACCAGATTTGAAGAGCGATCTGAAAGCTCTCGGGGAGTACGATAACGTCGAGGACGCGAGCGAACAGAAGGAGTCAGGTGTCGACGTCGAGGACGACTATCCGTTCGCCAAAGAGGATTACCCCACCATGCTGAAGACGTGCAGCGATGATTCCGCGAGCCCGAGGAGCTCGTCGGGCAGATCGGACAGCACTGCGCCTTTGGACACCAGCTTGAGGTGTGAGCAAAGGCAAAGTAAAAATAAGGATAAACATAAGGACGTGCGACATACGTTGTATGACGTACGAAGGATAGATCTCGGCTCCCCGTGCAGATCGGTGATGCCCGACATCAAGATAGCTCCGCTCTTCGGTCGCGCTCGGGACACGACGTCCTTAGACAATCCGGCTTATGGATTGACGGATTTGCAGGACCTTCAAGGTCTACTGCGATCCGACGAGGCCTCGGATATGACCAGACTGATAGACGATCAATGTTCGTCTGTCCCGAGGATTCCGAAGGAACAGGACAAGGCGCCGCCTGTCCGCGCGGAGGACCAGCAGATAGAGTCTTCCCGAACAACGACGGAGCACTCGACGAACAAGTCTGGCGCGAAAAATACGAAGCGTCGCGGGAATGTCGACGAGCGTGCCAAGCTGAAGGCAAAATCGCGCAGCCTCGATATCGAGGAACTGATCCGAACCGGCTCGACCGACGATCTGCTCGGCATCGAGCTGAGCCATCTCTCCTCCTTGTCCTCCTCGTCGGCCCGGCCCAAGAAGAAGCATAGGCATCAGCAGATCTCCAGCGGCTACTCTACGCTCAGAAGCGAAGTATCGGGCGATCTCGAGCGTAGTAGCGTGGATCGCAGCTTCCTCGTGGTCTCGAACAGGTCTTACCGCGAGGTAGCCGTCGACTGTCCGCCAGATTTCGTGCCGGTCACCAAGCGCCATCCGGTATACCCGCCGCCTAATAAGATCACCACGCCCGGCAACAGCAAGCACAACACTCTCGAGCCGAAACGCGATCGCGTGAGCGAGGGGGGCGCGTGCACCCCCGCGACAACGACGATGACGACAACGATCACGACGACCATCACGACAACCGCGCTTGTAGCCTCCCCCTGTCTACCCCCGAACGACAATAGCCGTTACACGATGCTGTCTAGCGGCGATGATGGTAGTGCTAGGGAGACCATAGTCGCGCGCAACGCGACGGTAGACCGTAAGCACGACGCCAGGAAGGTAAGGTCCAGAGTCAAGAGCTTGATAGTCGACGGCTTGCACTCTATCATGCACAACGAGCACTGCAAATCGCTTCGCTGCGCTTCTCTTAGCACGCATCACCTTAACGCACCAACGCGGCTTCGCTCTAACGAACCTGTTTTGCAATCGTTCAACATGAACTCGGGGGAGTTTTCGGTTTCCGCCTGTTCCTTAGCCCCGAAGGAGCTCTTCTACGAAAACCCCTGCTTTGATGTGTCCCATGATGAGAACGTTCATTCCGATGTTTTCCCGCGTCGGAAATTTCTGGAAAACGTCAAACATCCGTTCTCTTCATCGTCTTTTCGAGATGAATGTCCTAAAGATTGGCAGAACTCCTTCCACGCCGAAGGCAAAGACGGTGGGACGATCTTCTCCTCTTTTTCGACAACGATCGATGATCATACGCGCCCGGCTGATTTATCTTTGTCCGAGGACAATGTCGTAAATTCATCGGAATGTCTTCTTGCGGATTTTGAAAATGAGATCCGAGAAATTACTCCCTCCGACTGGCCGGAAAAGATTACCACGCGTGAACAGAATCCTTCATTACCTGATGTCTCGTTTCTCAAACTTGCTGACACTCCGACTCAATTGTCCTTCATCCAAGAGACGAATCAGAATTCTCGGAATTCCTTGCACGAGCTATCCCCCGCGAGGCGTCACGTCGTGCGTCATATATTCGTCAATGACGTTTCCGACGATTTACAACGTTCGCAAAAGGAGGAACTGCACAATCGCTGCGATTCACCGAATACGCAGAATCAGAAAAATTCGAGCTTGTCCGTCGAGTACAAATCGAGTTCCAAGATGCTGAACGTTCCGATCGACAATGGCGCGAAATTTCGCGTTTGTCGGAGGAGCATGTCGGATATCTCGGATTTAACGGCTATTCGGATTCGCTTCTTGCTCTCCCTCCGCGATCCTGTCCCGAACCCGAAAATCTCACGGCGCATCGTAGGACAGGACGGAAGAGATCAACCTATGATGACTTTGCACGATTCTGATGGATGTACAAAGCGGAGCTCGCCGAGACCGTCAAACGAGCGCACTTTGAAGAGTTATACGCGCGAATCGGCGCACGTCGACTCGCTCGAACAGGTAAACCGCAATGGACTTTGCGACTCGATTTTGACAATTTTCGTCTGTCGAGTAGTTTGAACGGCGTCCTTGCACTTTGGAAATTTCAATCAAGCACGTCTCCCGTGAAGTAACTTGGACAGATTGCTCGTTTTCGCTTCTTGAAATATCTTAAATCGAATTCTTCTGTAGTAGCATCAGAATTTACATTACTATTTTCAAAAGCAGAAAAAAGTACAAAGGCGACTGTTCGATTAAGGATGCTAAAACGAAGAGCATGCGTAAAGAAATATGGGACATCTAACGTAAGGTCGTCAACGGCATGGTAAAGTAGTAGATTCATACACTAGCTACGCATAGAAAAAATTTATTAAGTAAAATGCCTATCAACGATATACTGGAAATACTTTAAATTTTATTACACTCGGGTTACGATATAACGTTTCAAAATAGCGAGTGATAGAGTGAGTCAGGGATTCTAAATGACTCAGACTTGCTATCATTAATGTACAAGTTCAATTTTGATATAAAAATTCGGCATTATATACAAAAAATAAATATATCATCATAAATTATCATCTTCGATGCAATCATCTCTTGAGAGAGTTGGCATTTTACTTCCGCTTGATATTTTTGCTTTTGAAATGCTTTTTTGCAGTGCATGCATGCATCTTTCCCTTTCTCTCTCTCTCTCTCTCTCTCTCTCTCTCTCTCTCTGACTCGCTCGAACAGGTAAACCGCAATGGACTTTGCGACTCGATTTTGACAATTTTCGTCTGTCGAGTAGTTTGAACGGCGTCCTTGCACTTTGGAAATTTCAATCAAGCACGTCTCCCGTGAAGTAACTTGGACAGATTGCTCGTTTTCGCTTCTTGAAATATCTTAAATCGAATTCTTCTGTAGTAGCATCAGAATTTACATTACTATTTTCAAAAGCAGAAAAAAGTACAAAGGCGACTGTTCGATTAAGGATGCTAAAACGAAGAGCATGCGTAAAGAAATATGGGACATCTAACGTAAGGTCGTCAACGGCATGGTAAAGTAGTAGATTCATACACTAGCTACGCATAGAAAAAATTTATTAAGTAAAATGCCTATCAACGATATACTGGAAATACTTTAAATTTTATTACACTCGGGTTACGATATAACGTTTCAAAATAGCGAGTGATAGAGTGAGTCAGGGATTCTAAATGACTCAGACTTGCTATCATTAATGTACAAGTTCAATTTTGATATAAAAATTCGGCATTATATACAAAAAATAAATATATCATCATAAATTATCATCTTCGATGCAATCATCTCTTGAGAGAGTTGGCATTTTACTTCCGCTTGATATTTTTGCTTTTGAAATGCTTTTTTGCAGTGTGTGTGTGTATCTTTCCCTTTCTCTCTCTCTCTCTCTCTCTCTCTCTCTCTCTCTCTCTCTCTCTCTCTCTCTCTCTCGCTTTTCTACTGCCTCAGCTTCTCTGTCTCTCTTTTTCCTGTCCTTTCGTGTGCATACGCTAGATCGACTGAATACTCTGTATGTTTGGAAGTACAAAAAGAGAATGAAACACACACGTGTGAGAGGAGAGGCGATAAAATTGGCAAAGTAAATTGTCAGGCACGTGGGACTATTAATACGAATTGTATTTTGGAATGGATTTTTAGGCCGGTCTCAACGGGGTCAAGCCTGCCATTCCGCCTCGCGATCAGAAAAGGGCGCCCGCCAGACCGCCGAAGGATAATCTACGTCTCTCTACGCAGAACAATAATGTCGAAACCAGCGATAACGCCAACACAACCGAACCGACGCAGCAGCAGCTTCACTCTATCAGGAAATATCAGGTAAGGATAGAAGGGATTATCGCGTTATGTTGAGTCACGTAAACACGCACGATAAGATGATTCGAGAAGCGCTGCATCACAAACTCTGCGTCAAATTTCGGTGGGAGAGACGTAACGCAAGTAAGTATTGCGTAAAGAAAAAGAAAAATGATTAAATACGATTATACGCAAGCATGCTTTCCTTAATGCTTAAATTTTATTATTATTAGAATTAGAAACAAACCTCCTAGAGGAACAAATCTGATAACCAAGAGAAAGAAAAAGATTCGATATGTGAATTATTTTGAATTATTAATAATTGTGTGCCCCGTAAAAACAGTTTTGTAAAAAAAAAAAAAGAAGAGAAAGATTTTATGCGAAACGTAACATTCGCATGGGTTGCCTGAAGAAGGGTTGATTGCGTAATATCGCCGGTAAAAGCTCGTAAAATACCTGGCAGGAGGCTTTCGTCCCGAGGGCGATAACACGCCATCCTTTAACGTTCGTCAACGGGCGTTATTTTTACGATTTTTGTCCTTGCGATCGGATTAAGTCATTAAATAGGTAATACGGCGGGATTTTGTGGGGGAGATCTCTCTCTCTCTCTCTCTCTCTCTCTGGATTCGCAACCGCTTGCGAATAGCGTGCAAGCATTTCGCAATCGATCGCAATGCGTAACGATGCGATAAATGACATATCGTTATTTAAGAGGACGTACAACTCACCGCTGCCATCCCCGCATGTGTGAACACTTGCTCGGGAAATTACGAGCCGTTGACAATAGTTATTGTCGGAGCACCACTAGACGAATAGCCGCATCGCAATTTTCGAATTTCCTGCAGCAGCGATATTTCCCCGACAAAGTTTGATTGATGAATGAGTTGCGATCTTGCATGAGTGGAAATCAATTAGGCGCACGCGAGATATGCGTGAATAGCGCGAGCGCATTCTAAATTATTCAACGAATATGGATGAACGAAGAAAAAATTTTCATCTGTTTTCTGCTGTAACGTAAACGCGTGGCACTGAACATCTCATACATGTCTTCTTGTATAAAAGATAGAAGCAGAGACATTTGTAGTCACGTATCGTTTAAGTAATTTTTTGCCTTTTTATAAAATTTTTAATTTTTTTTAATTTGTTAAAAATCCATCGAAAGAAAAAAAAAATCTATGATGAAGAATCATGGATAAGCCCTGGAGATACTCGTGGATCGAAGTGCCGCGCACTTGAAATTCATCACAATCTCGGGGGTATCTGGAAGTGTGAGAGATGCCAGAACCCTTTTATACGTGACTGCGGCGTCGTCGTGCGGAGCCGCATGAGTATGTTTATCTTATGGAATCCTCACACCACGCTCTCACTCTCTTACCTGCCTTAAGTCAAGAGTGCGGGTCTGGAATGTAAAGAACCCCACAATAGTCTAAGATTACATGCCTGAAGTGTAACGTTACCAAGTTTCGATAGGTTGTAGACGTAGGGTGACTCGCAGACCTGGCTCTCTGCTGCTGCTGCTGCTGCTGCTGTTACATTCAACTCTGTTCGGTTTTTTTTTTATTCGACATGCTTCCCTGACCTCACTTTCTTGATCTGCCTCAAGCCAACGGATACCCTTTCCAGATCTTCGATTTGACTCGCTCTGCTCTAATATCTCGAAATATGCCGCAGCAGGTGTTCCTAATTAAAAACACATTTCTCTTTGTTTTCCTGTTTTTATCATACTTATTAGCCAAGCATATTCTTTTGATATATATATATTTATATATTTGCTTTAAAAATTCATTCTGATATTTGAATTTTACGTATGAGAGATTACTTATATATTTAATTTTATTTTATATATTTAATTAATTATATTTAATATACCAAATTTTCGTAAATTAATTCTTATCAAGATGAAATCACGGGCGAAGAATGTAGAGATTGTGAAAGAATTCATATAGACGATTACTAAAACCATTAGTCGTTCCTGAAAATATTTTTTATCGTCACAATCGCGTTTTTACACCGACATATATATACACATACATAACATTTTTAATGCGCTTTACGTTGGCCGTCACTTTTGTCTAATCGCGTCGCATGAGAGAGGAGGCTCAGGTTCCGCGGGAAACCTTACATCGTGGTATAAACAGGGCTTCACTAAGATATTTCCATCTTTACGTATACGTAGGGTCGTACGGCAAAAAGTGCTCGTTATATAAATGAAAATTACGAGTCTCATCTCGCTGGGGTCGTCGACGTTTTTTTTATCATCGACCATGCGTGGTTACCATAATACGCATCGCGATTTTACGTCGACAGAGAACTGGACGGGTGACTAACGCCCGGCTTTATCAGCTGACACCGGTGGGCGTAGATCTCGCGAATCACAGGATAACACACGGCCAATATCATGACAAATTGGCGTAACTTGAAGTGGAAGTTGTTGATTTGCTAAAGACATAAAAATGTATCGTACAAATTAGAGTCTTTGCTAAATATATGTATATTACATGACACTTGTGTCATAAAATAAATTCAGTAATAATTATACGATTTTATTATCACAATCATATTTTACATATAATTATTTAAGAATAATAATTTTAGCTTTAAATAACTTCTATATATTCTTTTTTTGCAATTAACGCGGAAATAAAGAAAGCACGTTACATACCTGATCGTACCGTTTAATATGATTGTGAAAAGATAATAATTATTGCAGAGTTTAGGATTATTGTTACTTTAAAAATGCATAAGTTAAATTTTTTTGTTGCTGTAATAATTATTATCACTTAAAAGAGCCAGATTAATGCGTTATTAAATCGATTTATTATATTTTTCTCAGATAAAATATGTCAAAATCCACGCATTGCACTATATAAATTTTTAACGATCCATATATAATTTTTGAGATTAAATCTCGTGTTAAATAAATATCAGATTCTATCACAGTGACAGTTACGTGAAATTAATTGAAACATGTAAAAGAGAGAGAGAGAGAGAATTTTTTTTATTTAATTTATTTAATAAGTTTTTATATAATTTTCCAGTAAAAAATGCGTTGCAATAATCGATTTAAATGAATTT
Source organism: Formica exsecta (assembly GCF_003651465.1). Lineage (NCBI taxonomy): Eukaryota > Metazoa > Arthropoda > Insecta > Hymenoptera > Formicidae > Formica > Formica exsecta. The sequence continues at coordinate 535,527 of NW_021849640.1, read as the reverse complement.
GCCGCAGGAAAAATTGGCATAGGGCAAATAGAGATCTTCATACTAAGATAGATCTTGCTGAAAATATTTTTGTAGATTGAAAACACACGACTTGTATGTAGAAATGTCATTCGCAGATATATATTGGAATGTGTGATATGCAAATATGTTTGATGTGTTGCCGGATTTAGTTGACATTAGGAACCAAAAGTGCGCTACTTCTCCGAATATAAGTTGCATCGGAATAATTGAGGAGCAGATACCTAGATATATTCGTACAAATATTCGATCGAGTTTGATGTCGTTCAAGGACTCCTTATTTTCGCACGAGAATGTGGCCTATAAATTTCTCAACGAGCTATGTACGTATTTGCGACATTCGTTACGCACAATTGCACGCGACAATTATCTCGCAGCTTCTTGCATAATCGTCAGAGTTGTAATACTCATATAACAAGGTAAGGTATAATTCTCACAACAAGGTAAGAATTTTTAAAACAATATATAGCCCCATTCTTGTATTGAAATATTACTATTATTCAATCTACACTTTTTAGAATAAATAAAAGTAAATTGCATACATTATACAGGTATATGTACAGAAAAAATACCGAGCTTAGTCTAATAAAATTTCCCCTGAAATTTATTTTAAATTTGTTGAAAAAATTATTTATATATATA
>NW_021849640.1:485791-534670 GCF_003651465.1 Formica exsecta | reverse complement strand
TATATAAATGATGAATAGTGTAGGAAAATTGATACACTCTGTACGTTACGATTGAGAGAGGGAGAGAGAGACAGATGCGTACATCAAATGAAATTTAAATAATTATATATTTTTAATTTTCTGAAAAATATGAAATATTTTATAAAGATACACGTGTCTCTCTCTCCGATATATTCAATAATCATCGGATAGAATTTTGATATTTTACACGGTTTTCAGGATATAAGCGAGGAGTTTTATCATCTGACATAAAGTTAAAATTATCTCGAAAATATTTTTATTTCTCGTAAAGCAAATGGATCGTTTATGTTGCACTTATAGGAACAGTTACGGAAACGAAAGGATGAAGAGGAAAGGCAGGAGATGCTCAGCCGTTCTCTCCGTGGATCTAAAAAGCTCCAAGCCTTGGAGAGCCACGCGACGAGTCTCACTGGCCAGGAAAATCTTGCCTACGCACAGGACGAGGTGACCACCGTCAGCCGGGTCACTCATGCCACTCCTAACGCGGTACAAGAAGTGAAGGAGCCTCCCCGAACCCTCAGTACGCAAACAATGAGATACATTTCCGCAAATCTTCCTGAATTAAAAAGAGCATAAATTGAAAAAAGAAATAACTGCGTCGCGCAATCTCATCTTAATAATACATTAAGCTTCTTTGATTTTGCGTTACAATTTCTTGCATTTGTTTCGAAAGAATCGTATTGTTAGTTATTCGCTCTCATAAGTTCACATGACATTAAATTTAAACAAATGAGATCTTATCAACAACAATTTTTAATAAATATGTGTAGCGTGAATAAACAGCGAGTTCCGCGGCACGAGCGAGAAAACTAACTCTAACAAATATATCTTTTTCATATTTCAGCGTATGGCGAAGTAGTTGCTACGCTGGAAAGGCTGCAGCTCCAGCTACAAAATATTTCAGGTGCTCTCGGTATTTCGGGTCCAGGTGTCGAAACCGAATTGAAGGCAGTTCGCGCACTTTTGGTGCAAAATCAATTTGCGTCTGCCTTGGCGACACGTCACGCTTTGAAGAATCGGCTGAGGGCGAGCAAGATTCTTAAACATCATGCCGATGACGCGTCGAATTTGGCGCGAGATGTATGTAAAATTTACACTATAATGACATATATACATATATTGGAGAGACACGGAGAGAAAACGTCTATATATATGTAAATATTTATAATATTATTCATGTTATTTAATGTCTTTTAATTAGTTTTTGTTTAAAAATTTCATAAAGGCATTCTAAAGTTAGTCATAAAGTTAGGCGACACGTTGGTATATAATTTAATAAACATAAGGTAGGAGCTTTCATAAAGCCTTACGAATATTTTAATAACGTCGCTGATTCTCTGTTATATCCAAGCATATAAATTTCAATTTTTTAATTAAATTATAGACTTTAATTATAGTCACACGCATACGTTTATTCATTTTAACATAATTTAATTATAATATTTCGGCGTGATGTGCTTGTTTTAGTGCGTGGATATCTTGGAAAAATGGCAATCGTCAGCAACCTCAACAGGTGTCGGCGGCGCAGAAACAATAGCCGCTGTGGAGGAGTTAACGAACATTCTAACAAGTTATGACATGGAAGCTCTGCTTCTCGCTCACGACTCCATTGTCTCGTACGTGGACGGTTTGCAAAGGAAGCGAAGCCCATCGTCCTCACCGCCCAGCGGTCCGCCTAGCCCGACGTCCAGCTGGAAAGACTCCCGGGTGGTCGACAACATTAAAATTATCCGAATCGAGAAAACTAATGAACCGCTGGGTGCTACCGTCAGAAACGAAGGGGACGCGGTGATCATAGGTAATCATAACATTAAAGCTGTATAATTTTCTTGTAATAATTTTGCTTTTTTGATGGAGAGTTTATTCGTAGAAATTTATCGCGCGTATGATTTTATATTGTTTGATTTAAGAAGGATAATATTTAAATGTCTTTTAAGGACGTGTTGTGCGCGGTGGCGCGGCAGATAAGTCGGGACTCCTGCATGAGGGCGACGAGGTCCTCGAGGTAAATGGTGTGGAAATGCGCGGCAAGACCGTTAATGAGGTCTGCGATATTCTCGCCGGCATGCAGGGTAGTCTCACGTTCTTGGTACTTCCAGCACCGACGAGTCACAGAAATAATTTAAGGAGGGAAGACACGACACAGGTACAGCACAGATGTACAGTACAGTATCCTGATATATTTAGTGCACGTCTTCGTACTGGAAACGCGAACTACATATTCGTAAATGTTGAAACTGGAACACGCGATATTTGTGTTGGAGACGAAAGAGCAAATGTCAGATCAGAGAAAACGTTTGTCCTTTAACTTTCCAAGACAAAAAGTGACATTGATCGTTTTACCTCTGATCATCTTTTTATAATTTTAACATCTGCTCAGTTCGAATAAACCGATATGTCATTTAAGGTACTTTATTATTTACATTTATTTTTTAAAATTTGCTTAGGACATTTAAAATTGAATGCACGCATACAAGAGCGCGCACAAATGTCACATATAAACAAATGACTTTTGTTCTTTAACAATGCGACATTGACACTTGTAAGCTACGCGTGTGGAATATCTATAGATCACGACGCTAATAGCGATGAAACAACTATTCCAGTTTCCACTGCACTATCATAACGTAAAGCGGAGGTATAACACGTAACATTTATAACCACATAAAACTTTTATCGTTTGCATCTAGATACACATACGAGCACATTTCGATTACGATCCAGAGGAAGATCCGTATATACCCTGCCGAGAATTAGGCGTAAGCTTCCAAAAGGGCGATGTACTTCACGTAATTTCCCAAGAGGATCCGAACTGGTGGCAAGCATATCGAGAGGGCGAAGAAGATCAGACTCTGGCCGGTCTGATACCTAGCAGAGCATTCCAGCATCAGTGAGTTAACTTCTAATTGCTAATGTTCAACTGCAATCTTATTCTGATTCTGATATATATATATCCGTTTTATCCTCGTAGACGAGAATCCATGAAGCAGACGATAGCCGGCGACAAGTCGACAGTGCGAGGCTCGAAGAAATCTGATTTTATATTGTTTGATTTAAGAAGGATAATATTTAAATGTCTTTTAAGGACGTGTTGTGCGCGGTGGCGCGGCAGATAAGTCGGGACTCCTGCATGAGGGCGACGAGGTCCTCGAGGTAAATGGTGTGGAAATGCGCGGCAAGACCGTTAATGAGGTCTGCGATATTCTCGCCGGCATGCAGGGTAGTCTCACGTTCTTGGTACTTCCAGCACCGACGAGTCACAGAAATAATTTAAGGAGGGAAGACACGACACAGGTACAGCACAGATGTACAGTACAGTATCCTGATATATTTAGTGCACGTCTTCGTACTGGAAACGCGAACTACATATTCGTAAATGTTGAAACTGGAACACGCGATATTTGTGTTGGAGACGAAAGAGCAAATGTCAGATCAGAGAAAACGTTTGTCCTTTAACTTTCCAAGACAAAAAGTGACATTGATCGTTTTACCTCTGATCATCTTTTTATAATTTTAACATCTGCTCAGTTCGAATAAACCGATATGTCATTTAAGGTACTTTATTATTTACATTTATTTTTTAAAATTTGCTTAGGACATTTAAAATTGAATGCACGCATACAAGAGCGCGCACAAATGTCACATATAAACAAATGACTTTTGTTCTTTAACAATGCGACATTGACACTTGTAAGCTACGCGTGTGGAATATCTATAGATCACGACGCTAATAGCGATGAAACAACTATTCCAGTTTCCACTGCACTATCATAACGTAAAGCGGAGGTATAACACGTAACATTTATAACCACATAAAACTTTTATCGTTTGCATCTAGATACACATACGAGCACATTTCGATTACGATCCAGAGGAAGATCCGTATATACCCTGCCGAGAATTAGGCGTAAGCTTCCAAAAGGGCGATGTACTTCACGTAATTTCCCAAGAGGATCCGAACTGGTGGCAAGCATATCGAGAGGGCGAAGAAGATCAGACTCTGGCCGGTCTGATACCTAGCAGAGCATTCCAGCATCAGTGAGTTAACTTCTAATTGCTAATGTTCAACTGCAATCTTATTCTGATTCTGATATATATATCCGTTTTATTCTTGTAGACGAGAATCCATGAAGCAGACGATAGCCGGCGACAAGTCGACAGTGCGAGGCTCGAAGAAATCTAGCACGCTATTGTGCGCGAGAAAAAATCCAAAGAAGAAAAAACGGAATAAGTTTGGCGCGAACTTCAATGACGACGGGTACCCTCTTTACGCGACAACTGCCATAGATGGTACGTAAAAAGCTTAAACAGATGATTTAGTAGATCAATTGTATTGTTCTCACGGGGATTATCTTCAATGTACGATGTTTCTTCTTTCTCGCAGATTACGACAGCGAGGAGGTGTTGACATACGAAGAAGTCGCCTTATACTATCCTCGTGCAAATCATAAAAGGCCGATTGTACTTATCGGACCTCCTAATATCGGACGACATGAACTCAGGCAGAGATTGATGCAAGACAGCGAACGTTTTGCCGCAGCGATTCCTCGTAAGTGCTATTCTATTTTACTTTATTGATCGATATTTAATATTTCTACATCTCTCTTTATGGACAAATACGTCTAATATTCATTTGAATGAATATCTTCTGCTTTTTGATTTTCAGATACAAGTCGTCCGAAAAAGGATTCCGAGGTCGACGGCCAGGACTACCACTTTATTTCACGTGCTCAATTCGAGTCTGATATCCTTTGTCGTAAGTTTGTCGAGCACGGCGAGTATGAGAAAGCGTATTACGGCACGTCCGTGGAGGCCATCAGGACAGTGGTTAATTCCGGGAAAATCTGTGTCTTAAACCTACATCCCCAGAGTCTCAAGATCCTGCGAAATTCGGATCTGAAGCCGTATGTTGTGTTTATCGCGCCTCCGAGTCTAGAAAAGCTGAGGCAGAAGAGGATTAAAAATAACGAAAGTTACAAGGAAGAGGAGTTGAAGGACATAATCGAGAAAGCGCGCGAGATGGAGGATAAATATGGCCACCTGTTCGACATGCTTATATTGAATAACGATACCGATCGGGCGTATAACCAATTACTCACGGAGATTAACTCACTCGAGAGGGAACCTCAATGGGTGCCTGCGTCTTGGGTTCTTCAGTAATTACGCGGTCTTACGCTTTAAGACGAGGATTTCCGAGAATGTGTCTCGGAGGGAATCGGCGATCGGAGGCCAGTATTGCGGTTATCTGTTTGCAAGACAAGTGCTTTCAAGCAATCTTCCAAGCAAGACTTCAAGCGAGTCTGCTAGAATGCTTCGGTGGACCGGTTCTTCTACAGGTGCCTGTTACATAGTTTTATGTTTCTTACGCGAATCTTTTAAATCTTCCTCCTTTCCGGTTATACTGTATTGCAAGTACTACCCGCCTGACAGAGTCTTCCGCGTGTGTTGTCGTACTTTGGTGCCATGAAATAAAGGATCATCGGAAGCAGTCTTTGAATGAGAGAAAAGAAAAGAGAAAAGGGGGAGAATAGAACAAATATAATCTGCAAAAAATTCTCACACTTTTACAGACTATTCCCCCAGACTTTGCGTTTGGTATAAAAGCAAAAATATATATCGTGTTTTTATGTATTACCATGATAGCGAACGTTTGCGAGGCTCGGTCGCGTCAACCATGTTTCGAATTTGAGTAACGTGTAATCAAATCACGGACGATCGTCGGCCGAAAAACTTTTAAGTTTAAGTTATGCTTGAATTTCGAACACGGTTGTTGCGGCTTGGCCTATCTATCTACCTTAACGTCTCGAAGTCAATTCAGGCTGAGAGACGTTTGTACGAAGTTTCCGAAGTGTATATTTACGGGGTTATATTCTCAGACTGACAAACGGTTAACTATTATAGACACGCGAATATACAAAAGCATCATCCCGCGATGCGCCAAAGCACATCTGCCGAGCGTCTCGCTCCTTCTATCGTATATTAGCCCGTGATTCTACGTGAGGAAGTGTACCTGACCTGATGTCTCTCTTAAAAGTTGAAAAATTTCTAACGGGGGCACGTGAAAAAATGCTGTGTAATTTTCTATGATCACGCACATATACACACGTATACGTTTTGATAAATTTTGATAAGTGGAAAAAGAAAACTGGAGCTTTCTCAGACCTATTCAAAGAAATCCCATTCAGCGTAGCGAATATAATAACGATATTAACGATATTAACATAAATAACGCGCAAATCCGTGTAGGTTTAATTTTTCTTGCGTTATCTCGCGAATATATATATCATACATTGCATATGTAACATGCATCAAACTTGCACAAAACGATCATAGAGAGTCGCATGTCTTTTCACGTGACCGTTGATTAGAAATTTTCTGCCGATTCTGCTATATTCTAATATCCGCAAACGGAAGCTGTTGTTGTAAAGAGAAAAAAAAAGAAAGAGAAGAAGAAAAAAAGAAAAAAAAACATATGAAACGACGATCTCACGAGCATAACGATACACAATATATTTCTTCGAACGCAAGAGGAAACGCGTCTGCGATCTCGAAGAAGACTGCGAAACTCGCTAATATGTTTTACCGTTTTCGCCCTAGACGATTCCGTGTTTATTTAGAGAGCAGAAACTCGTGTGTTTCTAACCCGTAGATTCGTTAAACGCAATAGAACTTAGACTCGACTGTGTGGTTTCGGAAATGCAAGAGCTCTCGGAAATTTCGCATAAAAAAAACAATTGTTTCTCCTGAGTGTTTTTTTACAGGGAGCGATTATTGTAAGACGCGATCGAATAGGATAAAAGGTGTTTATCTGTGTCACTGTATCGCTACGAATAGAAAAAATCGACGCGAAATAAAAAAGAAAAAAAATAAATAAAGGAGTATAGTATATGTAGAGAGAAACCATCGTGGCGTTTCGTTCGGAAATTTAAACGGTAAATGTGCGGTAAATGCATTGTAGCAAGTGCGCGACGTGTATCTTGCAGGTATCCTTGCGTTAGCAATAATTGTGTATTATCGGAAAGAAAAGTAACTCGTTTCTCCGTTTTTTTTTTACTTTACGACACCGATAAACTCTCGGCGAAAGATGTGTCGTTCAGTACGTATAGAGACGAACAGGTGGGCTACAGTATGATACAGTCTGTATCGCGATTAGATCAACCGTATAACATTAGTCTCGATTCAGAGAAAAATAAAAAAGAAAAGATAGAAGAGAATACACTAAATTCAATGTGAAACATACAACAGTTGTAAGTTGCGAACGCGCGAGATGTAGAGAAGATGTTCTTTCGGTAAAAAAAAAAAAAAATTCATTATCTCCATTTTTAGGTATTTAAAATCGATCTTTTCAAGAGAGAGAGAAAGCCAATCAATGCATGCGACCGTCATTCAATATCGTGTGCCAAGTATCAGAATCGCGTGTAAAACGCAAAAAAAAAAAAAGAAGCTGAGATGTGCCAAATATATAAATTCTGGATTATTTCCAGAGGATCCAAGTTTTAAAACGCGCTCAAAGGCACCTTAGAATTTGTCATTATATTGATTATGTAAATAATTGTGCACTTGTATAGAAAAAAGAGAACGAGAGAGGCAAAAGAGAAAGGATATAGTTATTCTTGCGAAAATCATTATTATTATTTTTTTAATTATTAATATACTCGAATTATTATTATTATCATGATTGTATCATCGTTATTCCGTGCTCCTTTGTCGAATGATCATGACAGACAGTTGTCGACCCGCGATCCTCTATGTAACAGCGGATGTGTCTTGAATCTTATGTCTAATCGGCGAATCAAATTTTTGACAGCAGGTGTTTGCTCGTTTGGCAAACTTGTACGGTGTCTAATTATGTCGCAATTATGATTGTTATACATCTGATTCTGATCGCCGTTCAAGATTATGTAAACAAATACATGTAAACACAATAACAACGGTGAAAGTATGTACATTATTATTCGTATAATTATTGTTATTATTATGATTATTATTATTCGTATTATTATTAATTATATATTAATTTTATGTGTAAAATAAACGTACAATTTCAAAGAGAGAAGAAATATATGTATGATGAAGAAATATATATACAAATGTATATATACTACGTCGTATATACGCGCACACATGTATTGCGAGAGTCACAAGATTACACCAAATCTCGAATATATGTTCTAAGAGAGTCCTGGTTGTAGAAGATAATATATATTGTTTTTCCGTTGTTAAAAACTTTACCATCTCTACCTATGTTATATAATCACTTCTGTTCTTAAAGAAAATATTTGATCATCGATAACGAATCATTCTCTCGTAATACTTCTGCACCGTACCCGACTTTATTCCCGTCTCTTCTTCTTTAAAATTTACGTTTATCTTAATTTTTCCATGCGATTTGAACTGATCGGATCGCATCCTTTTCACAAGAAGGGGATAACGTAGTGTTAATATTCGTGCTTTCTCGACGCATCTTTTAATATTTATGCAAAATTTTTGTTTTTAAGAAAGTTATGCGAACATTGCGTACGTAATGTCGGTGGCGATGTCATCGGTCTGTCAAGAGATATTGATGATAGAACTAGCAATACGTCACTTAATTTTATTATTAGGCCACCCTGCCCGGATACGGAGTCCATACTCTGGAACAACTAGATTACCGGGAACCTAATTATATACTAATCGATATCGAAACGATCGTTAAGTCAACGACGTCTCATTTCATTTCCGCGAATTTAATTGATCTTCTCAAGAGGACAATTTAAAGCAGAAGAAACCCCCTTCTCTTTCCGCTCGGGGAAACAAACGCTCCGAATCTTCAAGACCTAGCGATGGATCCCGAGAGTAGGGCGGTAAATCTAAGTCGACCCCTCGCCTTTCGTGGATGTCGTCCACGAGACAGACGGCGACGGACGTCGATTCTTCGAATCGCCGCCGTCGCTGGCGTCGCCATCGGGGGTGGTGGGTGGCGCGGTGGCCGCCGCGCATGTTTCTTCTCGGATGGGAAAACGGATCGATGCTGGAAATAGCTCGGCCCGCAGGAGAGAGTACGAGGTGAGTCGCCTTCGCTTTCGGCAGGGCCTCTCTCGATGCCCGACGCCGTTGCCGCCGTCGTTGTTCGCCGCTCGTTTCCAGAAGGCAGATAAGCTTCCGCCCGCGCATCTTCCGTCGTCGCCGAAGATCCCTTGTCGGTTCGATCTTGCGGCGCGGCCGCCGCCGCCGCCGTCGTCGTCGACGTTTTTCTCTCTTCCTCTCTTTTCTTCTCTCTCTCTCTTTCCTTCTCTTTGAATCGAGTACGCCGGCTGCGAGCACACGGAGCCGCGACCAAGCCGGGGACCAAGCCGAGCGGGATGACGCGGAAAAAATGTGCGCCGTACCAACGTGGCTGATGAGGCTGAAATCGTGAGTATTACGTGTCATACACGATACATACATAAGCACGCACACGATGTACATATATATGCACACGCCAAGGGCACCCCCGTGTTTCGAAGCGACCGTCGCGAACGAGGGTGCCACCCTCGACGCTCTCGCTCGAATTGATCCGCCGCTCCGGAATTCCGAAGAGCGTTCGCGACGTTGAAGAGAAACGCCGTTTCCACGCTGTTGAGATTTTCGGGATTTTTATTCTTTGCCCGCAACAGGCGACCATTTCCGTGTCTTATCCGTTCGATTTCCCACATCATCACTTTGACATTTGACGTAATAGTCATGCGGATTATTGCGCCGTGTTAGATTCTGTTCCAGATACGGAAAAGGCGTTCACGTTAGACTGGAACACAAATCTTTTGCTCTGATTTTTCTGAAGAGGATGTCTCTATCAGTAGTGTGTATATATTAGTCATTATACTAGTTGCACGGTTAATTAGAAAGTTTCATTGCAAATCGATGTTTTGCGCTTTCTGTGCTGCAGTTCATGAGGTAGTAGATTATCCTTAGTAGAAGATATAGAAACAATTTAGTGTTATATTTCTAATATTCGTAATTAATATTCTGCGCATGCTAGGATAAGTATCGCCATCGTAAGTCGCACTTATCCCCGAGCCTAGATAACTATATTGTAATGCTTTAATTAATTTGTCGTTGACTGTTTAATGGCAGTGCTAGTTTCGAATTACGATCTATTACGATTAGCTTGACTTGTAAGCTAAATCGCCCCATATGGTATATTTTCATCTCGCTTCCAGTCATATTGGAATCTTATAGATTATATTATAAATCGCAGAAAATTTTCCGCTTTTTGATCCTGTTTCCTTAAACATTACATTCGACGAAACTGTCGAAGAATCTTATACATATATCTTCGCAGCTGAAATGTCAAAGACATCTTGCGCAGAAAATCGAACATTCACGAGGGAGACTTCGGGAAATCCCAAGAAATGAATTGTCAATGGTCACGTACATCAGTGATTTTTGTTTGCTCAAACAAAAACCATCCTTTTTTTGGTACAGATAAAATTAATACTCGTGCCGCTTCGCGTGTTCCAGTTCGAGGCACTCGTTGCTCCATCCCTTGAACATGCGCTTTGATGAATATGACAGAATACGCGATAAGATGCGATAATACCTGATCGATCCCGGAACGGAAAAGGTCATCTTCGATAATTTTCGTTTCGCTATCTTATCTTGCAGTCAATTGCATTGCGAGAGAGATGTTCCGTTTTAGTAACTCTTCGTTAATATACTACTAGACGTTTAAAAAGTATTGATTTTTATTGCCGCGTGTATTGCGCATTAGTTTATCCGTTCAAGTTTGACGTTTCTAATACGAAAATGTGTTTGTCGAAGATGCTGAAGAACGAGTTTTGAGTGTGAGTGGCTGAAAAAATTCCTGCACCGAGAATAAATCGAATGTGAATTATCCGAAAGGAAAAGCCCGGACGGAAGAAACTGTGAAGATCTATACCTTTGTTTTATCTCGGTGGATCTCGCAAATAGTTTTTAATTTATAAATTGTATAATGATCATATGTAAAAATTGAGAGATGAATTGTAAGAACAATTAAATTGTAATTTTCACTATACTGTAAATGAGAAAAGAAAATAAAGTTAGAGTTTTCAAAATTTCAATTTTTGGAGTTTTTATTTGTATTACCTTTCTCTTGCCTATCATATTCCTGATATCTCAAAATTTAAATTTGTGTAATTTAAAATTCCAAAATTAAAATTCTAGATATTTTTAGAATTGCATTTTATTAATTTCAATGTGTACTATCTCTTTACTGAATATACTCTTAAAAGTTTAACTTTCCGCAATTTTTGGAATTTTAGATCATGCCACTTCTTTATTAATTATATTCTCCTGATACTTTTCCGGATTTTGAAATTTTAATTTTTGTGCTACCTCTTTGCTGATTATATTCTCCTGATACTTCTACGGATTTCAAAGCTAAAAATTTTCGCGCTTCTTGAAATTTTTCCTTGTGCCATCTCCCTGCTGGTTATGTTCTCCTGATACTTTTGCGAATTTCGAAACTTTAATTTTCGTCGCGCTTTTTAAAATTTTGGTTTATGCCATTTTCTTTGCTGGTTATGTTCTCCTGATACGCCACCTCTTTGCTGATCATGTTCTCCTAATATTTTTGCGAATTTCGAAACTTATTTTCGCCCGTTTTAAAATTTTAGATTTTAGTTTATGCCATCTCCTTTGCTAGTTATGTTCTCCTAATACTCTGATACTTTTGCGGATTCCAAAGCTTAAAATTTTCGCGCTTCTTGAAATTTTTCCTTGTGCCATCTCCTTGCTGGCTATGTTCTCCTGATACTTTTGCGAATTTCGAAACTTTCGTCGCGCTTTTTAAAATTTTGGTTTATGCCATTTTCTTGCTGGTTATGTTCTCCTAATACGCCACCTCTTTGCTGATCATGTTCTCCTGATATTTTTGCGAATTTCGAAACTTATTTTCGCCTTTTTTAAAATTTTAGTTTATGCCATCTCCTTGCTAGTTATGTTCTCCTGATACTCTGATACTTTTGCGGATTTCGAAGCTTAAAATTTTCGCGCTTCTTGACATTTTTCCTTGTGCCATCTCCTTGCTGGTTATGTTTTCCTGATACTTTTGCGAATTTCGAAATTTTAAATTTTCGTCGCGCTTTTTAAAATTTTGGTTTATGCCATTTTTTTGCTGGTTATGTTCTCCTGATACGCCACCTCTTTGCTGATCATGTTCTCCTGATATTTTTGCGAATTTCGAAACTTATTTTCGCCCTTTTTAAAATTTTAGATTTTAGTTTATGCCATCTCCTTGCTAGTTATGTTCTCCTGATACTCTGATACTTTTGCGGATTTCGAAGCTTCAAATTTTCGCGCTTTTTAAAATTTTAGTTTGTGCTATCTTCTTGCTAGTCATGTTCTCCTAATACTGTTGCGAACTTCAAAACTTCAAAACAAATTTTTGCGCTTTTTAAAATTTTGGTTTATACCATTTTCTTGCTGGTTATGTTTTCCTAATACGCCACCTCTTTGCTGATCATGTTCTCCTGATACTTTTGTGAATTTCGAATCTTCAAATTTTTGCGCTTTTTAAAATTTTAGTTTGTACCATCTCCTTGCTAGTTATGTTCTCCTGATATTTTTGCGGATTACAAAGCTTCAAATTTTCGCGCTTTTTGAAATTTTAGTTCATGCCACCTCTTTGCAGATTATATTCTCCTGATACTTGATTCCAAGAAAAGTTTCAGTAATTTCAAGAAGAAATCGGCAAAAAAGTATGAAAATATATAATTAACAAAGAGATGTGTGGGAATGGATGTATGGGTAGGTTTATTCAAAAGACAGATGCGTTTATATTATTAATATTCATCTTATTAGATTTTTAAAAATTACAAAATATATTTTACAGACTATTATCGATTCTCTTATATATATAGCGTTACGTACATAATTCTTTTTGCGTTTTATTGTCGATGTTTCATCAAACAATAAAATAAAATTATTTGGAAACAAAAATAGTGTTAGAAAGTCTTAGAAAGTACATTAACCTAGGATCTCGCAACATATGTAAAATAAAGACTTTCTCGTTACATGATATGCATTGAACACTAAATTGGAATTACATTCAAATACTAAAAATAATATGACTTTTTATGCATTCGTGAGTAAAAATGAATAAATCGCTTTTGTTGTTAACTATTTTCACACACACACACACATACACACACGCAGTCATTTTTATTATTATACAATAATGCACACAGATATTTTATTACATATATACATATATCGATCGGGTATCGGACGCAATCGCTTTCGCTGTTATATTATATTTTGTACATACACACACACATAGTCATTTTTATTATTATACAATAATATATACTGGCATTTTATTACATATATACATATATCGAATATCGGATACAATCAGATGTAATGTGATTTTTCCAGATCAAATCAGCTGTTTTGCGACTTTTGCCAACTCTTGCATCACCAATAATTTCTTTGCCGCAATAATCATGTTGTGATAACATATTATAAATATATCTTATTAAATAATTCTATTATTCAAAGATAAGCATTCCATAACTGAGTCGTTCGTGAAAAAAGGTGAATGATATATTTTAAAAATGTAGTATGACTAATGATAGCGCTTCCATTATCGAAAATACTATATATTCCTATTTTTCCGAAATATCTTTTGCGTGGAACATCTCGTCGATAATATCGATCGATCGAATGGTATTAGGAACCGTATTATCTGGAGATAAGGGATCCTGCAGCCGATTGAGATTTTTAATTAATAGAATATAGGTAGAAATGAGTATAGGTACATCAAATATTTATGAGATGCATAATTAATTTCCATTTGACTGCGAGGAAAGCGAAGGAGGCGCTGATACAAGTCACAGTCGATCGCGTGGCTTTAGAACGTGTATAGAATCAGTCTGATCTAAGCTAAGGTACTTGAAGAATACGAGGAACTCTTCGCGATAATTTCTCATTACTAAGTATTTACTTTTCCTTTCTAAGTTTATTTATAAATATTATACTGATAACTATACAATTGTGACACGATGACGTTATATGTCTGTCATATTAAAACTCAACATTTTCTGTTTTCTTAAAATTGTTTTCTTTTATCTTCTTTTTATCTTCTTTTTGTCTTCTTTTATATTTACAGTTTTAATAATTAACATATATACTAGTTTAACATATATATTAATCTTTGCCGTGATTTAAGGTTACTTTAAAGCTCAAGCTATAGCGTAATGATAATATTAATAGCACAATTTATATTAATTAGCAGTAAAATTTCTATAATTTCTTGTAATTAATATTTGTTGACAGTGTAAAAGGAATTTTTTTCGGTCGCGAAAGTATTCTCTCGTTTTTTCTTCTTTCACGTATCGATTATAGTTTCGCGACATACACGAAGGAATTTATATATATGTGTACATCGCAGTAGGGTAGTAGAAAGTGCTACTTCGCAGTAGAGTTGCTCAGTGAGGCGTGACGGTAACGTAAGGGATGCAGGGAAGTATGGGAGAAGGGTATCGTTATTACTACACAAAATAACGTATAGCATGTGGATTAATACGTATAAAAGACGAAACGTCACGTTTCAAAATTTATGATCCAACTTGTATCATCTCGTCTTCCATCTTCTTTAATATGCGTATCGCCCTTTTATCAAGACTAACATTCTAGTTTACCCTCATTTCTTTAGAAGCTTATTGCAGGAACGCTGAAAATGGAAAACAGAGATTGTTTTCATATACATACATTGTTTTATTGATGACGCGTTGTACTAATATTCTCCCTTGCGTATCACATGCCAATATATTTAATAAAGTTCTATCGACACAAAGTTCGATCCGCGAATCGAATTAAAATGCAAATACGCATACGTATGATGAGCTCGTTATTAATATTAGCGTATAACCCGCTTGTTTGTGATCTATCGCACGACACACGCGATATGTTTAACTTAGCATAAGATAATTGAGACGTATGGGGATTAGAAAAACATCTGTAAATTGTTACACGGTTAGCTTTGCAAAATAGAATAGTTTGCAAATCATTCGCGTAAATAATTCTCGAAAATATTTATAAAAATTACTTCGCTTTTTTATTTATTTGATAATTTGTACAATACGTGCGTTTTGCATTATTCGAAACAATTCCTCTTTCCTTGAAAAATACATTATACCGCTAATATCAAAAGTTGCGTAACTTTGCTAAATATATGAGGTATCTCGGAAAAGTATCTTAGTAGAATTCCGGTCAAGATATAACTAATCTATCGGTTTTCTATTTAAAGCCGTAACTGATCACGACTTTGACGAGATTGTTTACAAGAAAGTTTGATGTCGATCCATAAAGCATCTCTGAGAAATGCACCCTGAAAAAGTTATTTCGTTGTATTTCTATTGACTGTTATTTTCGTTTATCGAATGGCTTAAGGAACGATGGAAAAACACGTTCGGTTACTGCACTGCGATCGATCGGCCTCTTTTGGCAATGATCCCACATGGTCGCTATTTCGGGACACAGATTTCCAATGATAAATTGAGTCGGTGATTTGACATCATGGTTTCTGCAACGACTCGATATTATGTGTGAACATTGAGGAAAGATCTTAATTATTAATCATATCCAAATACAGATATTTAAAATTTTCTATTTCTACGTCATATATCTATTTGTGCAATTACGATTACGTGTGTAATTAGATATTCGATTGCAAGAAACCAAAAAAGAAAATTTTTTTTTAGATTTTTCATTCAATAGCGGATACGTTTTTCTATCTATCGTGATAAAAAATATAATATTGAATAAAACGTAGATAGCGCTATATTTTCGTGCCCAAATGATCTAGATTTTTGTTTGCAGGAGCCTCTCGCACACCACAGTAGGTCTTAGAGGATGCACAAGCTAGCCAAAGGCCTGAAGAAGAAGAAAAAGCCGAAGAAGGGCAAGAAGGGCGCGGAGGAGGAATTCGATCCGGAAGAGCTCGAGCGTTATCGGCGCGAGCGGGCGGAGGCCCAACAGAAAGCTGAGGAATCCGGCGGGTCGACTGCCGGTTCCGACGAGTGGAAGAAGTTCCAGGCTCTGACTGCGGGCGTCGATTCGGTTCTGAGAAAGACCCAGGATGATCTCGATCGGATAAAGTCCACCTCGTTCTTCCAGCGAAAAGCGCCGTTGGAAGAGAAGAAGCACGAGGCGAAACAAGGCGAGGATTCCAAGAAGTGGGTGGGTTTCGACGCGGAAGGTAATCCAATCGAGGCTGCGCCGCCGGAGATCGACGGCCAAGACAAGAAGAAGAAGGAGAAGCCGTTGATCAACGAGGACGGTTTTGTGGACGTGCCGGAAGATGAGGATGAGCAGGAAGACTCCGCCGACGAGGACATCTTTGACACCACTTATGTCGACGTTCTCCAGAATATCGATATCCAATTAGCTTACATACCGGATAGTCCGACCGAGGAGGAAGCCGGCGACGATCCGTTCGACACCACCAACGCCGACAAGGTTCTCAAGACAGTCGACAAGAAGGGCAACAAGTTAGTAAGCCTAGGCAATGCCGTCGAGGTATTATCGGGAAGGATCGATCATGTGAGCACTTGCAAGCTTACCAAGGGAAGGCGACCGAGACTTCAACAGGATCTATTGTTGGACGATTTCGAAGAGGCGGAACAGCCTTCGGAAGCTGTTGTAGCGGAGCCAGTGGGGGTAGAGAAGACTCTGCTGGACGACGATAGCGATCTTCCCGACATTCCTGTCGACTTGACAAAGTTGCCACCTGTATTACCGAGACCGGTCACCCCCGTCACTCCTCTTCAAGAAGATACAACATCGACAGCTGCGGAGAAAACTTTGAACGGTCCGTTAGATATCTCTGAGTTTGAGGTGCTAAAGGAGAAGACTATCTTGGAGGAGATTCCTGATTTAGATGACGCCGAATTCGATTTGAACGCTACGCCTGATGAACCAGCTCATCTCAAGGAGGTCGACGATCCGTTTGCCGCAAAGGAGCCCGAAACGGTCGATTTTCAAACAGATATAATCGAGGCCAGCTTTGAAGCGGCCACCTTTGTCGACGAGGCCGATCCGTTCGACACCACATTTGCGGATAATATTCTGCCGGGTAAAGCGGAACTGAAGTTTATTGAGAAGGAACTCGAAGAACTGCCCGTCTCGGAAGTATCTATATGCCTGACCGATCCCGCTGGCTTGCATAGAGATTATGAAACTGGCTTGCTGAAATTAGAGGAGGAGCAGAGAAGCGGTCATGACAGTCTACAGTTACTTAAAAAAGATCTGCTAGGCGGTTCCACGACCGATCTTAGCCAGTTGGCGGATCAACCGATCGCACCAGTTGAGGAGATCACGTACGTCGATCCGTTCGATACATCTGCAGTGAAGGAACTTCCACCTGGCCAAACAGAGCTCAAGGTCTTGGAGAAGGAGTTGCTCGGCGAACAATCCGGCAGCTGCGTCGAGAACAACAACGACGACGAGGACGACGACTTCAATCCGAGGAAGGATGAGGCGACAGTAAACCAACCATCAGTGAAACAACTGCCTGAAAGACCACCCGTGCCGGTTAAGCCCGTGTTCGAAGTTGACTTTGACGAGGAGAATACCAAGGTCGAAGCGACACCGACGAATCTCACGAGGAAAACCTCGCGGCCGGAGGTTCTCGAACTAGCTCCGACCAAAGCCGTCGCATTCGAGTTGCCAACGCCGTCAAAGAGGCCCGACCTTCTCGCGACCACCGAAGAAGAGAAAACTCTACCTTCCAAACCGTTGACGCCATACTACTCGGAGAAGTCCATAGAAGAGTCATTACCGTTGGAGGACGAGGAAGTAGATGTCGATCCGTTCGACACAAGTTTCGTCAACAGTGTCGCGCCAGGCAAGACAGAGCTCAAACTTATCGAGTCGGAGCTGCTGAAGCAGGAACCCAAATTGTCTCATAGCTTGAGCGATCACGATTTCGATCCGAGATTCGCCGCGGAACCGATCAGGAGACAAAGTGACTTTACCGCTACTTCGGTTACGCCGAGCAGCCTAAAACTCGCGCAGCTGCAATCATCGCTGATACAGAAGATCGAAGAGGAGGTGATCGCGAAGCAAGGACCACAGAGGCAAGAAAGCTTGCTAGATGCGGAGGTCGAGGTCGATGCAAAACCTTTGACACCTAGAATCGAGAGCAAGCCCATTGAGGAGGAGGAGATTTTGTACTCAGATCCCTTCGACACCTCCATTGCGACTAACATCCTTCCCGGTAAAGCAGAATTAAAGATATTGGAAAGCGAGTTAGAACAGATCCCTCAGCAACCGCCGCCACGTCCTATCAATTTACCCACGGTGGTGCCAACCATCCCGGCATCGATAGTCCCGGAAATCGACGACTTTGATCCAAGGGCGGACGAGGCAAAGGAGTCCAAGGACTTTTTGTCCTTGGACGGGCAGGATCCCGGCGATAAAGTGTTAACACCGCTTCAGAACAAGGACTTCAGTTTAAACAACGACGTGGATCCTTTCGATACAAGTTTCGCGACCATTGAACCTGGACGAACTGAACTGAAGCTGCTCGAGTCAGAATTGATGAAGTAATACAACTTTTACAGAAGCTTTTTTTCTACAATATTTAAAAAAAAATCTTTCAATGATCTGGTTGTTGAATTGTTCAACATAGGTGTACACATTGAACCTTCGGAGCTTCATGAAAAACTATATAAATCTGTAAACTCTACTCGTTGCATGCGTTATCAGTAATCTCTGTGTTAAAATTGAAGATTTCGAAGAAACATTCGCGAATAACTGACTTAAAATTGTTCCAAATGATATCTACATCTAATATCGCACAGAGCGGACACGAACGGACTGAAATCGGTCCATTCTATATTTTGACAAACATATAATTCCAAAGATTTCGGTCAAGTTTTATCGACCGTTATAATTAATTCTTAATCGAAGTTTCTTAAGTCGATTCATCGAGTTCGATCATGGATTCCAAGGGCGGTAATCCATTCCTGATGGACGATTACGCGGCGCAGCCGGGGAGCGGCCTGCCTCCGCAGGCTTCCAATCCTTTTCTTCAGGATTTCGCCGACACAACAAGTTCTGGCGCGGGCGAAAATCCTTTTCTGAACTTCAGTAGTGATCAGACATACGAGCCGTCAGCCGTGTCTACCGACTCTACTAATCCGTTCGCCTCTTTTGGCATCGAAAGTAACGCTCCGGATGCCGGATTCGGAGCGATCACCGATACTAATACGCCAGCAACCAACGTCTTCACTAGCCAATCGTCCGACATCTTCGGCACGTCTGATGACACGAATGTGGATCTATTCGGCTCGATTTCGATGACGACGACAATGACAACGACCATGACGACGACTATGACGACGACGATAGAGAAAGAACCGATTGTCAGCCCACCGCAGCAACCAGCAGCGACGCCTCCATCGAAGAACGGAAAACCACCACCATCGAGACCTCCGCCACCCAGACCGCAACCCCCACCGGTGCCACCTGCCAAAAACACAAAAGACCTGATACTGTCGGTCACGGGTGCCATGGACGCCACTTCGAATCACCTTTTAGATCGCTTGCAGATGACCAGAACGCCCAGCCCGACGCTGATGCATTCCCCGTCGCCTACCCCGGAGCACAGCTTCGCCGATCTCGTGGACGTCGACAGCAACGTGCCGGATCTTATTCCGGATGACAACAACAAGGCCGATGAGCCGCCAGGCAATCAAGACATCATGGACCTCTTCAATGCGCCAAACACGGATGTCACCGCGTCCACCATCTTCTCCACTTCCATGATCACCACGGGCACTACCAGCCTCACCGGGATAACCGCCAAGCAGGACAATCCCTTCGCGAGTATGAGCGAGGAAGCGGCGCTTCCAGTGGTCTCACAAGCACAACCTGCTTTCGGAATGGAATATCCAAAGGATACCGTCAGTAACGAGAAACGGCCTTCGATAACTTCTGCAAGTGCTTTTGTGGATGTCGAAACGGAAGTGGGAAAATCCGGCAGTGTTCTGGACCTCACGGAACCCACCCCTGCCGTTCAACCCACGTCGGTAGCGGCTACTGAACTCTTCCAAGGTTGATTAGAAAAAAAATGTTCTTAGATTAAAAAAATATGAAATAGAACAAGAGAGAAATAATAATTATAAAATATTAAAAATGAAAAATTAATTTTTACGATAATTAAGTAATATTAGTTAATTAAATCATTACATTTTCTACACCGTTACTTAATATTTATATATAAATAATCAAGCAATTTATAATTGACTTGTATTTTTTTTTTCATTCAGGAGGAGAACAAGTTTCTACCAATGCTGACGTCAACTTTTTCTCCATGACTGACACTACTACAGCAACGCCGTTCGGCGTATCCGAAGTCACTTCCGCGCCTTTCGCAACTGCAGCGACTGCTCAGCCCTTGTTCGCGACATCAGAGATCACGCAGCCCGTTCAAGACGCCTTCGCCTCAGATCTGCTGGGTGACTTTGGTGAACCGACCAAAGAGATTGACGGCGGTCTAATCTCTACTAGTCCGATCCCCGGAACGGAGTTTCCCAGCAACGAGGCTTACCGGCCCGAAGAGCAGCTGGATAACTTCGCCGCTACGACTAAGGCAATCGAGGAAACCGGCGATTCGTTCGACGCCTTTGCATCCAAGTTTGATAAGGCCGCCGAACCGGAAACCAACGGAAGGGATCCCTTCATGGATGCCTTCGGTGGCGGACCGACCGCCATGGACACCTCTAGCGATGGTAGGTAGACTACGGAATACGCGGCGGTTGTAAGTTAGAATAGAATATACTTAATTACTTGTCGCGATTTTATATTTTTCAGTTTGGGGAGACTCGTCAGTGGCTGGCTCGGAAACGGCAATTACCGGTTTCGGTGAATCCGATGGTTTCGATTCCTTCCTGAGCATGACAGCTCCGCCGGTAGATACGAAAGTAAAAAGAGTCGAATCCGCCGAATCGGATGAGGGACCGGATTTCAGTGTATTCATCAAGTGAGTGAAACACGTAATCATTTAATCACTAAATCGGAGATAAAAAGATTTCGAGTCTATAATAATCACAACTATTTAATGACATTCAATATTGCTGGAAATTAAAAAATTTTCATGGCATTTTCTCTGTGTGAATTATCACACAAATTAGATTCAAAAATATAACGCTTCTATTTCTACAATGTATATTAATGCATATCTAACGTCGATCTGATTCAAGACCGAAAGAAGGAGATCAGATGGCAATGACAGAAAGCGGGCCTGTACCTACGTTAGCACCGCCGCCTAAGAGTCCGCAGGTGGTCGCGTATGCAGATTCCTCGCCGCGTTTCAATCCGTTCGATAAATCCGGAATTGCGCAAGATGCTGTGGTATCCGAAACCGCTCAGACAGCCGAGATGACCAGGACAGATTCCCAGGTATTCACGCATTAATATCATGCGTTACGTCACGTTCCTCTAAATTACGTCGCATTCTCTCTATTATTACATTTTTATGCAATACATTTTTTTCTTTAGACAAGCATCACTAAAATAATATTTTAAAAAATCGAAAAGTGTTGTGTCATATAGCTTAAGCTGAAATAAATATTATCAATAATTTTATATATATACATATAAGTAAAAAAAAAAATTTTTTTTAGGAAACTCCACCTACCCCCTTATTCGACGAAGACGTTAGCCAACCGCTCGAGGACTTCCCGAGGGTACCTTATACCGGCGACGGTTGGGAGATGCAGTTGCGACAGCCGAACAAGAAGAAAATCACAGGGCAACGATTCTGGAAGAAGATCTTCGTCAAACTCGTCTATCAGGCTGACAGTCCGATCCTCCAACTGTTTAATAATAAGGATGACAAAGATCCGTTTCAAGAATTACCTTTGCTCTCCTGTTACTCGGTTTCGGACATCGGCGCCCAGCAATTCGATCAGTACGGAAAGATCTTTACGGTGAAGCTGCAGTACATCTTCTACAAGGAGAGGCCGGGCGTGCGACCCGGTCAGGTCACGAAAGCAGAAAGAATCACGAACAAACTCAGCCAGTTTGCGGCATACGCTATACAAGGGGATTACCAAGGCGTTAAAGAGTTCGGCAGTGATCTGAAGAAACTGGGTCTTCCTGTTGAACACGCACCTCAGGTAAATTATTTTATTTTTTAATATTGAAAACATTAAAATACTTCATATTGTATCAAAAAATATAGTAATTAAACATTTTATATTTATTAATTATAATATTAAAATTATGAGCATATATAAATTTCCATTATATGTTTCGCAGATCTCACAGCTATTCAAACTTGGTTCCCAATGTTATGAGGACATGAAACAATTTTCTTATGCTATCGAGGAGGCTCTCTTCAGGTTATCGGTGCACCGAGATCGAGCATTAACTTACAAAACGGAAGAAGTCCAGATAACGGTCGTAGACGAGCTGTATGTCGAGCAGAGTTCGGAGGGTCACGTGGACAAACAGATTGCACGCGTTCGTCTCTTCTTCCTGGGGTTCCTTTCCGGTAGGTTTTCCTCAAAAATCACGAATACATGCGTATATGATAATGTTTTTTTTTTCCTCGCATAAATTACGTTATGATAACTCTTCTTTTATTATTTTTTCTCATTCGGATCTAATCTATCTACAAATGTTCGATCCCTTTTTTAGGTATGCCCGACGTAGAATTAGGAATAAATGATATGTGGCGACAGGGTAAAGAAGTCGTCGGCAGACACGATATTATCCCGGTCGTAACGGAAGAATGGATTCGCCTGGAGAACGTCGAGTTCCATTCCTGCGTGCAACAGGACGAGTACGAAAAATCACGAATAATCAAGTACGTATATCATTGCAATTTTATTGCGATAAAAATGCGACTTTGCTAATAACTTTAATGATTCCTAATAAAATTAAATTTTTACATATGTATGTGGACGCTATAGATAAAATATAATATCCTTACTTTAAGAAATTAATACGATTTTATTTATCTTCTAATCCGAAAATATGCATGTAAATTCAACTTATAATTAAACCTGCACTAACACATCCTAAGGTTCAAGCCGCCTGATGCATGTTACATTGAATTGATGCGGTTCCGTGTAAGACCGCCTAAAAACAGAGAGTTGCCGCTTCAGTTAAAAGCTGTTATGTGCATTACTGGGAACAAGGTAAGCTTCTTTTTCCATAATTTTTTAATATAAACTTTTTTCTCCTCCCGATATTTATAGAAATGGAAGTTTAAAAACTTGTAGTTTTCATTGCTTTTAACAAATACATCTTTGTACCTTTCTTCCATCGGGGTTGTTATACATTTTCTCTTTATTTTATTATAAAAATATATCATTGATAAAAGTTCGATACAAATTTTTGTTAAAGTTTCTTCGTATCTTTCAACCCGGTTTCTGCGTTTCTGCAGTCATAGCTCACCTGATCTCTTTTTACGTGTTATTAGGTGGAGTTGAGAGCGGATATTCTCGTGCCGGGTTTCGCATCCAGGAAACTGGGCCAAATACCATGCGAAGACGTGATGGTTCGCTTTCCTATACCCGAATGCTGGATTTACCTCTTCAGAGTGGAGAAGCATTTCAGGTACGGCTCGGTGAAATCAGCGCACAGGAGAACCGGAAAGATCAAGGGTATCGAGAGGTTCTTGGGCGCCGTTGACACGTTAGAACCGCAATTGATGGAGGTCACTTCCGGTCAGGCGAAATACGAACATCAGCATCGCGCTATCGTATGGAGAATGCCTAGGCTGCCTAAAGAGGGACAAGGTATTCTCTATTTGTATCTTTTTTATTTAGAAAAATTGGTCGATTTTATTAAACTTTTTAATTAATATTTGTAAAAAATGTCTACGCTTTATTTCGATTTAATTTTTATATATCGTAAAGAGATAAAACTTAATTCTTTTATGAGAATCTAAATAATATATTTTAATAATATATTTGATAAAAACTAAAAACATTTATTTAGGTTCTATGTATATAAAAAGACGCGGCGCGAATGGAGATATCAGGCAAAGTTGCAGTTTGAATATACCGCGTATTCGAATCATCACGCAGTCAGTTTTGTTGGCTCTCTTCCAATTTCGTTTTATTTCCAGGCGCGTATACGACGCATCAGCTGGTTTGCCGTATGGCTCTCACATCCTATGATCAGATCCCCGAAAATCTCTCGGAGTACTGTTACGTGGAGTTCACGATGCCGGCGACCCAGGTCTCCCATACCACCGCGAGGAGCGTCAGTCTTCAAAATAACGACACTGATTCGCCTCCGGAGAAGTATGTCCGTAATTTATCGCGTCACGAATACAGGTAGGTCCAGAGATTTTATCTTGACACTGAAAACTATATGGAGCAAGAATTTTCTAAATATTGCCCATTATGTTCAAACGTTTATATATTAATATGTATCAATCTGCGCCTACTATCAAATTTGATACTTTATTTTCTATCGAATTTCCGGATAATGCCACATTATTAAACATTGCTTAGGGTGGGGATCGAGCATACGCAGGGCGATGGGCCGAATGCGTACGTTGCGGCAACGATTGCAAAGAAGATACCGGAAAGCACGCCGGAAACTCATAGCGAGGCGTCCGACGCTGCGGCCGAGTCCGATTCCTTCTCCTCGGATTAATGCGGGTAATCTCGGTCGCTGGATCGAACATCCGTGTTAATTAGTGCATACCGAGACGAAAGAGAACGAAGGGGGGGGGGGGGGGGAGGGAGCGGGAGCGGAAGAGAGAGAGAGAGAGAGTTAAAGAGAACACGTTACGTAAGTCGAGATCGGTGAAGAATCGCATATGGCCGAGTCTAGTCGTTTATAAGAGACGTGAACATAAATACTGTTTCATGTATTAATCTGTATACAAAGAGAAAATGTGCGCGCGAACGCGGGGATGTTTTGTAAATCGCCGGTAAATTGCGATAATTTCGTTCTGCACGTGTGTGCGATAAACGTAATGGCTTTGCGCGTTAAGTTAACGTTCGAAATTATAGACGAATAAAATGGAACCAGGTCAGCAAAGATCTGAGATTAGTCGATCTACCAGGAAGCATCTTCAAAAGTGTGGCGCGCAAAAAACACATCAGTTATCCTAAAACTGTACGATCAGAGTCACATAGATCGTGAGAATAAATCGTTCGAGATTTTTTTCCCGAAAAAAACAAAAAATAAAAAAAGATTAACCTCGATTTTCGGAAATTTTCACATCTATATGGTTTTATTAAGATTGGATGTTTTTATCTCGATTTAATCTGTAATCATCATTTGTTGAAAAATAATCTTGCAAGCAGGCGATTTATGATACATCTCGTCCGTATTCGAGCGCAATAATTATAGTGATTATAATGAGAAGTAAAGTAAGAAGAGAAAATAACTTGTGAAAAATGGAAGGACAATACCGCTTTTTCGTTCCATTTAGCTTGTTAAGTCGTAACACTCGCGGTGGAAAGCTTTGTGTTCATGACATGGGTTCATGATGACGTTTCAAAGACTTATCTCGATACTCTCGCCACCGTGGCTATGAAAATCCATTATTGATAAGAACAGTCGCGTGCTTTTTTAAACGGTCGGATCGTAAATATTACACTTTATTTTCCGTCCAAAAATTTGCATCAAAATTATTTAGATCTATCGTTTGAATCTATCACGAGAATCTCTACAAAATATCATAGATTACAAATTGATCATTACACATAACACAAAATTTTTATTCAAATATTTTAAGAGTTTTAATTTCATATTATTTCAACATCAGAATATTAATAAGATAACGTTATCGAATTTGTCCATAAATTACTTAAAGGAAATATTATCCGCAGCAAAGAGAAAGATTAATGACATTAAATGACGTTGTCGTTGCGATCAGAGAGCAATGATCTGTTAGATGCCGTTATGGTTTTATAGCGCATATCCCATTGTTTTTTGAGCTTATAGAGGATCTACGCGTACCGTTATCTAGTCGCTAATAGATATTAAGTAGATAAATCAATTTACTCGTGTGTGTGCGTTATATAAAATTTTCTGTAGGATAGCGTGCGGGCAACAATAATATATGAGGTATCGATAATTTTACAACACTGGAGTGTCCATCGTGTGTGCGTAATACTAGCTCAACGAGAATGCGATAAATTCGTAAGACTGCGAGAGAGAATACGTCTAGTCTTTAATGATATTCGTTATTTAAGCGTTAATAATATCTAAGTGCTTGTAGCGTTAGTTATAGTACAATCTCTAGAAGTGTAAGTTTCCGTTTTCGTTATCGTTTTACTTTCGTCTTTTTCCGGTCGGTGCGCATGGTACCGACTTGTGGCAGAAAAGCAGCATCACCAAATATTAGGATTAAGATCTACTGTACTAGTGGCATAATTATACGTGACATTTCGAGCGAGAGTACATAATATAAAGAGAGATCTCCATTAATTAACCATGAGATATAAAATACTCTCGTCGTACGTTTAGTAGACATTAAGACATTAATTATATTCAATATATATATATATATATTGAAACAATTAGAGACGTAAGTTTCAGTTATGTTTTGAATTTTTCGTTGACACGTTCTCAACCTGCAAGAAAGGTCAGAAGAGTTGATTCTAGTCCCTAGCTATTAAGAGAACCGTACGACACAGACGGACATACCGTCGATCGTACATTAGTTTAATAAGATGTAGATTAAGGTTCTAGATTATAAGTGTAACTTCCGTCATTCGGCAGCGAGTACTAATATATAAAGATAGCCACAAGCAAGCCATAGTAATTCGCGCCAGTTGTTGATTGCTACTCTGATCCTCGGCGACGTATAAATTTCTGATATTTCTATATAAATGTCTCATCAAATCGCGCCTTTGATTCGCGAAATATTTCGTGTAAATAAAAAGTAGTCATTTTTAACAGAAACAAAAAAAAACAATTTTTTTATATAACAAAAGATAGAAACAAATTTATCAAAGACAGCACAAAAGATATACTACAATCTGTTATTTTACTTGATGCAATTTTTATCAAAATAAATATCATTAATTATGTTCCCGCGATTCTTGACAAGTCATATAATTTCAATATTCGAAAATTTTTCATTCTTTTTTATATAACAAAGAGGCTTCTCTCTTTCTTTGTTGAAATATAAAAAAAATGTTTATGTGTAATAACTTATCACGGTGTCCCGAAAGTTTTTAAGAGAGTACGCGAGAGAAATTCTACAAACCTAAATCGGATTCAACGATGCTCCTCGCTCTTTGAAACACTGCAAAGCTTTTCGAGCTACAGTGTCATGGTTTATTTGAATTTGGTGTCTTAAACGGATTTTGGGCAGATGTCCCCTTCGCAGGGGCCTGCGCCAATATGTGACGTTTCCAGCTCGTGATCTCAAAATACGCATAATCGTACCGTCGTGCGATCCAGAAACGGCGTTCGTGTATCTAAGCAAAAAAGCATATAAAGTACAGTTAAACATTGCATGTATAGATTTTAGGAAAGGGTAAGAGTAGAGTTAGCGAATAAGAGCGCGGCTCCGATGTGTTTACGATGATTCTGGAAGAGAATGAGTGGCGGAAAGAGAGAGAGGAAATCGTACGTGATGTGAATTAAATTTTAAACATTTAACGAAAAAACAAGTTGACACTTGCCACGTGTTTGTTGTTTGTATGATTCTGCATACGTTTTTGCCTCTCTGATAGTTTTTCTATTCTAAACAGAAAGAAAATAAACATGAGAAAGACAAACGCGTAAAGTTATGAAAATGTTATATAAATCGTCTCTCTAAAGTTTCTAAAGTGTCACGCTTTATGAACGACACATTATATAATACAATCTGTTGATTTCATTTACAATTGTATTTTAATACAATCACGCGAGTTTATCGATAACAGTATGATATATAAATCGAGAGCTACAGTTTCGCCAAATGTGATGGTACTCTCTATACTTCTGTAAAAAAAGTATAGCTTTTTGATGTTAGCGTGTATGCAGCGGAATAATTGGAAGTAGACGCAAAAATTTAGCATCACAACTCCCCCTCATTGCGATAATATATAAATGTGTCATGTGCGTACATTCATCGATCCATTTGAGAGGAAAAGCATTATTTATCTCCGTATAATAAATCAAGTAGAAATCAAGTATAGAGTGGACAATAGATTTAAACTCCGTTGATCTAATATTTGTCATAAGAAATAAATATTGTAAAGGAACAAGTAGAATATATATTATATAACCGTTGTCCTCTTATCGTATTGAAAAAAAAAAAAGAAAATGTTCTGTACAGGTAAAAAAAGTCTGTAAAGATAAAGTTTAGTCGCGCTTTTTTGTGAGAACGATATGTAAGATTTAAGAGTAGGAAATATGAAAAATGGAATGTATCTTGATAAGTGGCAGATGTGTGTACGTAGTTAAGAGAGTAACATGTGTTTTCTTTGGAGAACATTGCATCGTCTCGATTGCCCTTAAATGAGATCATCGAGGGAAGCTTCATTGCGGTTTTTCATGCAATGCGAATGTATTTGCCACGACAGTAAATGAGAAAAAAGCTAATGTCAGTAGAAAAATTTATGTTGCATAATGTATATTTTTCTCTCGTCTCTATATATTTAAAATGTTAAGCGCGATTATACATATATCGCTACCGATGTGTCAAGTTTTTCTGAATAATTTTCAAAGATTTGTTTTCTCGATCGCAAAACGCATTGTCTCATAAAGATTTTGCCAAAAATATTGAACTCATGTAAAATTCGAAATGTGTTCAAAGTTCATAGGTTCTTAGATTAGTAAGATTAAGTATATAGGATCAAAAAGTATTAATATAAAAAAAAAATGACACGTGTTATTAATTTAATATTGATGTTGTGTAATTACGCGTTACTTGTGACAATGCATGTTAAATCAGCGGATGATAGCATTTAAGGGTTAATCGATATCAACGCAAACGAAAAACTGAAAAACGTATGTGTACCACTTTGTTCCATCGTGGCAAGCAGTAATGTATACAGACATGATCGAATAAATAACTTACGTTACATATCGTAAACCAGAGCTTTTTATAGAACACAGCACGCGTTCCTTCTAAGCTACGCGAGTAAATGTAGAAGATTCGCATGCAAATTTCGACCAATTTAATATGCTATACTTTTAGATTTATAAACAAGGTTGACAAAAAATGTTTCTCTCGCGAATGTGCTTTCAAACAATTCGAGAACATATACTGTGTACGAGATATATGCATATATACATATAAGTTCTCACAATATGAAAGTATAAAAACCAATATTTCTTCAATTTTTAATTAACAGAATTTGTACGTAACCTATTATATTAAAAATCTGTTTACGCTTTTATATGAAAAAGAATAGATCAGAGAGAAATAACACGAATAATAAGCAATGCGATTGTAAAATTAACGGTTCCAGAAACACGCGTGTAATTGAAAAAGTCACGATCGTTTTGGCAAAAAAAAAACGTAATTTCATTTAATAATATTGCTATTTTTTGGTACAAAAAACGTTTCCTGGAAAACATCGAAATATACTTTAAAAACTAATTGAAAAAGTCACGATCGTTTTGGCAAAAAAAAAACCGTAATTTCATTTAATAATATTGCTATTTTTTGGTACAAAAAACGTGTTTCCTGGAAAACATCAAAATATACTTTAAAAATACAATAATGACAAAAAATGAATAATACTATCATACGAAATCAAATCGAGTCATTCATTTGTTGCAAATTTCCTTACCGTTAGTTACCAGAAGCGTGAAAACTTCTACATAACAATGTATATAATAATCTGACTAGGATTCGATTGGTGGCCAGGTGGCCAGCAATTCTCTTCCTGCGTAAGATTTATGGCGTAATAATACGTTGTCAGAAACGCGATATATAATGGTGATAATATAACGCTAGCCTCTAACATTTCCGTAAATTGTAATTCGGATATAGACTTTCTGCGATTGCTACAACGATGATGTAACGAGAGAAAAATATGTTATGCGAATAATTATTACCGTAGCATCTTTCTACAGGAATTTTGATTGAATTAAACAAATTGTGCAATATATATTCTTCATATAAGACAAAAATACTCAAGAGAATATCTTAAGTATTTAATGATTCAGATCTATTTTTCTAGAAAATAGAAATTTCAAAATTATTAGAATTATCTTTTTTAATAAATTATCTTATATTAATTATCTCTTATATTAATTATATCGTTTTAATAAAACGACATTCTATCGGAAAAGAGATCTGGACAAAGACTTGATAAGAGATAAGTTAAACAATCGACAAACCTCTAAGAAATAATAAAAATAGAACAAACAATATTAAATATGACTTAAAGGACTTTTTGGTATTAATATGATTTCCTGAAGAAGGTATACAGAAAATAGTGTCAGAAAAAAAACTTGAATTAAACATTTGGAAAACTTTTGTTTTAGGAACACGAATTATTATAGTTCGTACAGATTTCACGTTTTGAATTACGAGCGGCTATAATTTTTGATGAGTACCAAGAGTTAATTAGTTTCGTTACATGACCGCATAATATTAAAAATATGATGTCGATAATTCCTGTAACTGTTACGCGTGTACGTTTCTCGCTCGCGTGAGTCCGCGAATTGACGTAAATTAACGGCAAGTGAATTGTATAACGTAGAGAATGTAGAGGAAGATTTTTTTTTGTTCCGATTTCTCTCAATCTGTTCGATCATCATTCAGTCCTCTTTATGATGATCGAAATAATATATAATGCACATATATATAATAATACTAATAACCCGCTGCAAGCAAACGAAGAAATATACCAAACGCCTGGAGTACCTCTGATTTCTAATTAATTCATAAACACATGTATATGTATGTATATGTAACACACATATAATGCACTTATATAATGTATTTCATAGATGTATCTATTACCTTAATTGTGTAACCTAATTAATACTAATTATTACATTAGTGATTACATGATTACACATGTGAGTAACAAGATGAACAGCAGAGACGTTTCAAGAGGATTCTTCGGCGTGTACAATAATTTATAAATGTGAGAAAGAGAGAGAAAGAAAGAGAGAGAGAGAGAGCGTGTGATAGACATTTTAGAAAGCAAAGACGAAGTAAATGTAACACACTGTTAACTCTCTGATGGTACCGGTGATAAAAATTCTATGTATCGACAAATAATATAAGGCTATTTAAGGGATGAAAATTAATGACGTATAAAGTTGTATTTTCCCAACAATAATAATTTTACAATCATGTTGCATCTCTGTTTATGTTCATAGAATTCAGAAAATTGAAGCAAAGAATTTTGAAAGTGTTAATCGTCCTTAATTGTCAAGCTGATATTTAATTACATGATTGATAAGTGTGCGTGGTAGGGAAAAAATATATAGATATGTTATGAAAATTATAATAAAAATGTAATAAAGTATATAATAGGGCAATTCTACACACTGTGACTCGATACGTCATCACTGATATATACTCTATCATAGAAGCTAGGAATAGAAAAAAAAAAATACTTAAAATACACAGAATAATGTGATAAAAAGTCTCCATGCCAACGCTGATTGTCCGCTTTCCCCTCGATAGTAATCACATTCACATTGCTTCGGGAAAATGCCATACGTCTAAATTTTTTGTATACAGTATAACTTTTTTTTCATCCTCTCTCTCTCGGTCCTTTTTCTACATTTAAATTTTATAATCCGATCAAGCGGTCCCCCTACGTGTTCGACTATGCAATCGCGCGAAATGCTCTTCTAATCTTCATGCTTCCGTAAGTACAAAATAAAACGATACAACTACGTTAAATAGACATTTCCGACATAATTTTTTATGTAATCTGTTTCTATAATAGAGCTATTCTCCTCTAATTTCCTCTAATATATATCTATATCTCTCTTCGCGTGGGTACAGTGGATATTTTGAATTTAATGACTTTTACATTTCCAAAAAATGTAGATTACAATACAGATTCGTATATTTCATTCAAGCTGATTCAAAGTAAAATATATATGCATCGTATGCATATATTCTACTTTGACAAAATTTTGAGACTGTTGGATTACATGTGATTTTGTATTTTTTATCGCGTGCATCAACGATGATAAATCAGCTGATTTATTCTCTACATAAGACGATGTTATCCAAGACATCGAGTATAAAAAATTGGGAACCCAAGTTGTTTAAAGATTGATCTCGGATCATAAAAAAGATATAACAAGTATTCCTAAAGAAAAGTATATCCCCAAACCTTCCTTTTACAATCCAGGATTTAAAACTGCAAAAGCCTTTACATTTAATTTCCGCATTCGCTGCTGGAAGGACATTCCGACAGTTTGACGTTCCATGTATCTCTTATTTCGAGTTACACAACTCCAAATTCGGACCAGATACCATTTCGCGTTCGCAGTTTAAAGGCGACTGCTCGCGTGTGCGCGTCATCGGCCGTTCTCGACCACGTGACAGTTCCCGACCACGTGACCGCGACCGCGGGCATCGCGCACGCGCGATGCGGTCGATATTGGAGTAGCGGCCGCCGCCGCCACCACCTCCACCGCTCGGCCGCTCAGCTGTTTCTGTTTACTAAACAAAGGAGCCAGTCCAACGCTGGATGGCGAACGGCGCGTTCGCGCGCGACGTCACTCGTCCTCCGCTTGAGAAATCGCACATCCGAGTCCGCGAGACGCCGTGAAGTTGCTGACGCGACGGAAAGCTCATCTCGCCCGCCAAGTCGAATGCGTAGGAGATAACCATCGCTCGGCGTGTGTTTGCGCGCGCGAGCGCGTGTATGTGTGCGTGCGTTTATATGTGTATGTATTCACGGATGTGACGTGACCGATTATCAAAAGCGATCTGCGAAGCAGTAAGTAGAGATGCGGGTGGCGTCCAAGTCCCACCTGATCCTTGACCCTATTTGACCCCTTTCGAGATTTTTTCACGTGAACTCTCGCATCCTACGTCAATCGCGGAAGTCGCGACGCGACGTTCGCGCTCGTCACGCTCGTGTGACACGCATGCACGCACGCAACTACCGCGATTGCGTTACTACGCGTATGCACGCCCGCGTTTAGTTTAGGGTCATCGAGATCTTTCTGGCAAGAGAGAGAGAGAGAGAGAGAGAGAAAGAGAGAGAGAAAGGGCCTCGCCAAAGAGGGATTCGAATATGGACCTGATTGTCGATAGATAAGACTCGGAAGCTTGTTTCTCGCGCTCGCGCGTCACCTCGGACAACCGTGTTTTCATAGGAAGCTATCTGGAAGCTATTTTGCTGATTACACATCCGTCGAGCGGTATCAACAATTAGATCTAATTGTAAGATGCCGTCCGGAAGCGATGTGGAACTCACCTTGATGTACAGGGTGATTCAGTTAACGTTGGCAACTTTCACGTTTTTTTTTTTCTTTTTTCAAGGAGTAGTAACAATGAAACGATGAGAGAGTTGTGCGAAATCTATTAGTTATATAATTATTGTCGCATATATAGGAAAGGGATATAAATAGTTTGAAATGTTAAATAAAATGTAGATGTAAAGGCTAATCGTTTCTTTTCCACGCTAAATTTGTATGATTATCTTTTCATATATTTAAGAATATGATTTCTACGGAAAAATAAGCTTATTTTTCATCTATTTTCAAATTTTAATTTGTAATAATATATAAAGTATGATATATAAAAAATCTTCTTCGAAATGTGAATGTTAGTTTTTGTCTAATATTTATTATTGTGTACATGGTTTATTTCTTTTATTTTTATTTTTTATAGAATAATCATGTCCTGTTTTGCATAATGGGCTTGGCTACTGGCCAGACTGCAAATCGATCGCGCTGTTTCCGGTGCAAGCAACCACCTTTCCGTTACTTTTCTTCATTAAATCGAGCATCATCTTTTTTACCAGGACTCCTCTTGTCACATGAGATTTCTGGACAATCGTCGCAATTCTCGCAAAATTAATTTATCATTTTTAGAGAGTCACTTCATTAGATCGTTGAATTGTTCAATGTCGATATGAATCACTCAATAAAACGCAGATAATAAAACTTTGCGAAATATTGCGTAACTTTAAGGCGAGATAGAAAGTAGACGCCTACGGGGTCGCTGAAAACTATCGCGACGCATTAACAGTTCGTAACTCGAGAAAATGCGTTGCATAGATATAACTCGGAGCTTGTTGTCGCGGTCTTTATTCGCGCCATTGCACTTTAGCGCGACTTACGCAACTTTCAGCGAACGCGCCTACTGGCAAAAGCGTCTCTAAACGTCCGATCGTCGATTGCGCAATCGAATTCCAACGTGTCAGCGGTGCTTCCCCGCAACCATTTCATTGTTTAGCGAATTTTACGATTACGCTTTCATACAAAGAGCATGTATTGTCACCGCGTAATAACCTTGGTAAGATCACAAGGTCGAGATAGGAAGGAGGATTTCACATAACTCGACTCTCACGCAATTCGAGCACCATAAAGATTTTAATTAGGAGAAAGAAAAATAAACGGCATTATTTATTTATTTATAAACGGGAATAGAGGTTCCTTTAGTATAAACAAGAAAAGAAAAATATGATAAGAATTTCAACATCAACAAAAAAACTCAGAATAAGATGCTAAGAGAATAGATGAGAAAAAAGACAGACATAAAAAAAAAGTAAGATAAAATATAAAAAAAAAAAAAGAAAATTTAACGAAGGCAAAGAAACAATGATCGTTTAAAGGAACTAAGAGATATTTAAGCTTAGAGATTATGTTTACTATATTACAAAAATATACGATGTCAGCGATATCAAGCGAAATTAATTACGAAATGTATAAGCGTACCAAAGGAAAAATTTATTCTCTTTCGCCGTTATTTAAAAACGGATACGCAGTTTATCTATTATTTGTCTGATTATAAATCTTATCTCTAAAAACGTGAGCTAAAGTTGCTAAGCTTTTGCTAAAGTGCAATAAAATGCAAATTATTTTGACATTTACAACGCAATTGATGGCGCATCGTTTCGAAACGCGTAGTTGGCTTGAGATCTAATCAGCTTCACGTCCCATTGACAGCAGAGTCCTTTCATTCGCGATGATTTAACGCCTTTGTGCAACAAATTCTATCCTCGTGGCGCGGTTAAACGACTTTTCGCACATAAAATTTCAATCGATTTTAAATTATATTATGTAAATGAGGGAAGAGAGGAGTGTGTAAGAAGTATATTCGCGAGGGACGCGTTTAGATGTCAGAGCCAGAGTTTACGAAGATTCTCGGTGCATTCGATCGCTAAAAATACGTCGCAGTTGCTATTGCATCGTTATATTGCGTTATCGATCGTCATGTAGAAATCAAGCAGCTGTGCCTCGTAGATTTCTCGATGCGCGCTCACGTGAGTCTCTGTAAATCCTCCCGTTCTCACTCAAGATATCTCTTTAAACATGATTCTGCGATATTTTTTCCCGACCTCGCATGCGTAAAAAGAAAATATAAAAATTGCAAGAATTGTATTTTCTCGACATCGCACTGTATTTATATGAAATGAATTTTATAAAAATCTCATAGAAATCGATAATAATACGATGTCTGTAAGTTATTGAGAATCTTTGATAAATAATTTATATGTGTATTTCTGGAATGTATTATCGAATCTATTTTATCGGTAAACAAATCAGATCTGAAAATTGCTGATTAAGTTTAATCAAAGCAATTAATCTCATTAGCGGGCGAATTGAAAAATCTTACGCATTGATACGATTATTTTCCGCTAGCGTGACTTTCCGCGAGATTTTCCGCCGGATGAATATTTTCGCGAAACTTCCCGTTGCTCCTCGCGATAAAGAAAGTGGATTCCGTGCAATTTCATTCTGTGACTACTTGGCCATTCTACGGGAAGTTTGTTTATAACACGACAATATTCAGCAATGTAAAGAAACTAAAATCCAACAAGATAGATGATAACAAAGATAGATGAAAATAAGATGAGGCAAACCGAGTCATCGGACGCGTTATCAGGAAATTATTCGCAGAAATCTAGAGCATTAATAAATATTTTTTGATATTGACAAGAGACGTGACTATTTGCATTTTTATTCTTATTTTCTTATATTTTTCTTTTATTCTGAGCTATCGCTTGAGAATGTTTCGTCATCTTGACGAAGTAAAAATAAATCTATAATGTATCTGGCACATGATTGATGCATGGATGCATCGCTCGCGAAGACAATGCTTGACCTTATTAAAATTATCAAAATCTTGAAAAAAATTATCAAAAATTTTCTGATTTTGTATAATTTTAAAGTTTGATCGGCTCTCGAAGATTTTGGGCGGGTCCGGAAGATTTATTCGTGAAACTCTCATAATGTCTAGCGACTCTTATAACATAGTAATAAAACCGTTGCTAAAACAAGCAGCTAGTTGTGCTTGAAAGGGAGAGGTTCGCCGCAATATATATAGTATTTTAATGAACGGTCTATCTATAATGCACACCAAGTGTTTCAAAACTACTGCGCAGCATTTCTCAGCGGCAAGTAAATATTTTATATTAAATTTACACAACTTATACAAACGATCAAGGAGATTTCATTTTGCAATTAGTGTCGATTCCGCATTTCAACTTAATCTCAGTTTTAATTCGAGCGAAAGTATATAATGTTTAAAATTTCGAAGTCACGCTAATTACATCGAATCGTCATCATCAAATCTTTCCTGAAAAGAAACGGAGTTTTAAATTTACCGAGAGATCTGACAATGAAAAATTGCACATTGGCTCTATGACATGTGTGTATATTTCTCCTTCTCTCGTCGGTACTGCTTTCTCACACATATCAATTTAATTGCCATGCGCTGATGCGAGACGCGTTTTTAGGATTCGAGCGACGGACAAAGAGAAAAAGAGAGAGAGAATATATTATCTGATTATGTATACATATATAGGATATTTCCAGTAGTGCGTCTATTTGAGATAAGCGGAATCGGGGGCATTGCTTATCGGTTATCGCGTCAGTGTATTGTTAATAATCGCGTCCGTTGGGCTCGTAAAACTTTACAAGAAAGTATTTTAATCGATCTGCAAATTTTTCTTATAAACAAATTTTTCTTATATATAACAATTAATTATTCTAATAAATTTTTGAAAGTCGAATTATTTTTTTTATATTCAAAAATTAATTATCAACTCTAAACGTTCCTTTATCTTTCGTTATCTTTATTCGAAATTTTGTAAAGTGTTTCACCGTCAGTTTTAAGCCGCTTTTATAAACCGGGCGCGCATTTAATATAGTTTTACACGAATTACATATATCTCGTGAAAGGTATTCCGCCAATGAAATTGCCGACCGAACGATAGCGACTCTATGCAACGGAGATGTATAGCCATTGTGTGCTGTTCCGCGAGCAACCTTGAACAAAGTGAGTAATATTCCGTCGACACGGCTGCATTTGCGCAGCGGAGGAGCGACGCGAACTTTCGTCAATGTTACTTCATCGGGTTTTACACGCGAGACGGAAAAGCGAGACGTTCGTCGTCTCGCTCCGATGCGCGTTCGGCGCATTTTGGTTTCTCCCTCGCTTTTTTGCGGTCGGTGAAAGGTATTGTGCGCCACGTAAGGAAAGCTCCAATCTTGCCTAATCCGTCTCCTAATTTCCTACTTTATTTCCGCGACACTGACATGAGAGACAAAAGGAGAGGAGAGAGAAGGCGACATTTACCACATTTCTTTTTTGTGGATTAAAATATAAAATTTAAACGCAACATAAAATAACGCATCCACCGATGTCCTCCTTCGCGATTTAACCTCGGTTCCATTTTTAAATTTCGAAGACTTATCGCCGGGACTCATTGTTAAATGCGCACTTGAATTTATCGTGTCTTGTTGGCGTTTGTATCCCGATCTTGAGATTTCTGGTCTGTAGAAGCGCGAAAGAGATTAAAGGATAAATCAGATTGAAAATCCTACATTAGACATTTTTACAATTAGTGGAAATATATGACAAAGCCAAAATAAATATTTCGTGAAATACATAAATTAAAAATATTACAAATATCAACGATAAAAAATAATAAACGATAAAATGTCGAAATTCATATACGTTATCTATAAAAAAAAGACCGTATTTTTACGAGAGATAAGAAGGTCAGCCGTGTCTTTTCCGGCGTTCGAGCTTTGTATAAACGGCAACATGACTGACCCACTGCGCCGCCAATTCTATCTGACATTTCGTAATCGTCATCACTGTCGTATATTTAGCGTTACGTTACGCGTAGCCGGCTGCGCGGGAGAACGGGATGCAAGGCTCACTTTAATACCGTTCAAGCCTCGCAACTCAGCTGATTGTCAGCTGCGATCCGTGTGTATCCGTGCTATATGCTCGCTGATGTCTCCTTGTCATGTTTTTTCCTTTTGCGTTAGCAACAATATAATAAATCACTAACTCCGTTAAGAAGATAATAAATTGTCTTAGAATTGATTTGTTTTTCTCGTAGGGGATAATATAAAATAAATAATTTTTATTGTGTACAAAAAATACACTTATTTTGTATTTATATTTTGTTGTCATTTATACGTGATGATATGTGATTATTTAATTAATATTTATAATATATATTTTTGGATTTTTTGTCTCTCTCACGAATTTCGTTTCGAACCTGTCGGTGTGCTCAGGCTTCGCTTTCAGAGGTCGTATACGAAATATAAATATTCTTTTATCATATAAATCGAAACACATCTGCAACCAGCGTGAAATTACATAGAAAGTGAATCTCTTACAATAGTATCCCATTAACGGTTTCCGTAATTCGTAAAAAGCTGTTCTAAATACACGGCATTCTCACTCTTGCTTTTCTCTATTTTATTACCAGCCGCGGACTATTGTGTATATGTCTAAATAGTAAATCGTGTGATTTCGCAAGCGAGTTTGAAACCGAAATTGCGTTTCGCTTAAGAAACACGTAATTATTATCATGTAAATTCGTAAAATAATAATATATTCGTAATTCGTTATTCGTGAAAATAATAATATACGCGGTTCTCCGCAAAAACATCTCGTAGGAGTTTTTTTTATAACTACTGTGTATGCTTATTTTTCTATCATTAGGTGAAAAATCCATCCACTGCATCCGTATAAAAAAGAAATTATCTGCACGTACGAAAGATCGATTGTTTACATTTTTCGCAGTTTTAGAAATTCGTCTCGCGAAAGAAGATGAAAATCTAGAACACAATTCCCAGATGCAGGA
Organism: Formica exsecta; assembly: GCF_003651465.1. NCBI lineage: Eukaryota > Metazoa > Arthropoda > Insecta > Hymenoptera > Formicidae > Formica > Formica exsecta. Next base: position 495,458 of record NW_021849640.1, on the reverse strand, counting down.
ACGTATCCACTGACCGTGCCCGGACTTTCCCGGGCTACCGCATCGAGATGGAGCAACAATAAACACGCGCCTACGATTTTAACGTGACGCGCAATGCAGTGCACGGTTTTGTGGCTTAGGCCTCCCGCTTGCTCGCTCGTAGAGCGGAGAAAGTTAATTTCGCATGGCCGTTGAACCGATATCGCCGCTATTACGTAGGAGAGTCGAGCGCTCTTAGAGATCGCGATTTATAACACTTACTCCTCTAAACCGGTCCTGTTCGCCGATCGACGACGCCGCTGGAGTCGCTTGATCGAAACCAGAGCATCCCGAATTAACTCTTCGCGATCTGATATGTAATATGTTTTTCGCACATCTTGCCGATTTTCTCCGCAAACAAACGTATCCGAATTTCCACCGCACGAGTCGCTTAAGTTTTTTTCTATAATTTCCGTTTCATTTCTAAAAATACATAAAGCGATACTTATTTTCTCTGGACGATGTCCTTGTTCTTGTTTCAGTTCTTTTTCTTGTTCAACGTATGCGAGAGATTTCATACTTTCTTTTCCTCAAATAATAAAATTTAATTGCGCGAGCTCAAGCGCGGATAGAATCTTTTAGAAAAATTGCGGGAGTTAAAAAAGAAAAAGGTTGAGAAAAATAATTAATTCGTCTCATCACATATATCATTATTTGTCTATCACGATGAATATTTATAGAGCGCGAAATTTGCATCGCGATTGCGAGAATTGTTCTCCATAATGTATTTTTCAAATTGCGCGGGCGTAAAACAACTGTAAATTAATGAAACATTCCAGGATGTGCGACGCAATGTAATCGTAATGGCCTTCTTACATAAACGCAAATGTAATTTGACGTGCGCCCAGCAAAAGCAAACGATCTTTTACAAGTTACATGTCGTCCGACGTAACGCGGTCTTCCATCTTTTGCTAGCGGGCTCGAAGAATCCTTAAAATTCCTGATGCATGCAAATTCTGCGTCGTATGAATTTTACCGGTCTTACAATTTCGCAGGATGTGGATAAGATACTAGATATCACATAATAGGGAGTGTCTCCTCCCTCCTGTCAAGATCAGGACAATTCAAGATGTCTCGATAAGCCGAAACTGTGCCGGACGCTACACTTTCGCGAATACAAATGCAACAGTCTCACTCTCTTCGGTCTAATAAATAATGCAATTGTGGACATTAAAGTCAGGTACGTATCATGTTGCGCGACACGTGAAAAATGGTTGAATTGCGGTCGTCATGCATAGTGAAGACGCGTCGAATGACCGAGTGGGCCGTATATAGCGTAGAAAGACATTTATCGTTGATTGAAGATGTGGTAATCCAGGGCTACGTATTAATAATCGTGTCGTGTATAATAGATTCAATAGCTCGTCTAAATAACTACTGTTGCCGCTGCATAGCGGAATCATCGCTACGCTCGAGAAATCGCGATATGATGAAAAATCGTTGAAAGTTTTTCCTACAGTATGATATTAATTAAATTAATGGCTTCAAAATTTAAATTGAGTTCGAGAACAAAAACAATATTCAATAATTTGATATCATTAAAATAAAGAATTAATTTTAAAGTTAAATAAAAATATTTATGAGCTGTTATATTACATTATTTACATTACAAACTATGTATAAAAATGACAGTTTAATTAATTTATATATATACATATATATATTCCTCTCGATACGATTGATATTTAAAATAGGATCACAATATTCAAAATACGATTTTTTTCGCGAATAGAAACTGCGTATCCATGATTTTGTATTTTTCTCAACGATAATTTCTGAAATATATTTCTTCCATATATTGTGTGTATCTTGGAGTTTCAAAAACAACTAAAGTGTCTATGATAAAGGTTTTTGAAGTATTTATCTGTGAGTTCGATCCGTCCTAATCTTTAAAGTGATCCCAAAATAGAGATGGACACTCTACTCCTGAGATTCTTCAGTCTCTTTCTCTTTCAGAGACTTCATCTTCAAAGTATTAAAATACTTCTTATTCTTTCTTTATATTTATACATACTCGATACTTGTTAATTTTTTCTCTTTTATCGAGAATGATTCTTCTCAGTCGGCGCACCGATAGACAAAACAGGTTCAGATTCGTTCCGAGTTCCCTCTTCGCGTGTCGGCGCGTGGGCGAGCCGAGCGCAATCACGAGGAATGTTTTGTGTCGACTACCCGGAGAACCGATACCGGTTCTCAGTCGCTGCGCAAAAAGACAATGGCGTGACCTTAGCGGATATGGTGAGACCAGATTCTAACGTGTCTCGAGGATGACCGGCTCGAAGGTTTTTCCTTCTCCCTTTTTCCTTCCTCCTTTTCTGTTCCCGCGGTATCGCTTTGTGTTATTCAGCCGATAGTGTGCGTATTCACTCGTATTTGTACTTTAATACTCATTCGGGGGAACAGAATTTATATTTTCAAACAGATTAATCTCTCTCTATCCTCTCTCTCTCTCTCTCTCTCTCTCAGTTTTATCTTTTCTCCTTAAAATAGCAACTTCAATAATGTATTTAATATTTATTATGTGCCTTGTGCACATAATAATTGGAAGCGCTATTCTGTAGCATAAGTCTTAACTATTTTTATATCAATAAATTGTTGGATATTAAAAAATAAGCGTATTCTTTTCAAAAATTTTCCTAGAATGCTGTAAAAATGCCGTCGTTGCTGGAAGCGCTGGAGCTGAAGTACGGCAGCTCGACGACGGACTGCTCGTTGACGGATGACGAAGCGGAGTCCGGCTCGCCCAAGGCCGCTCTGTCAGTGAGCATCTTCATCCCCAAGAAGTCGCCGCGGCATACGGTGCCGGCTCTGCTGGTGCTCCAGGACTGCGACATCGAGTCGGCGGGCAACGATGCCGAAAAGTTACGTAGCAAGTGCAAGAACGTCGAGGAGCTTGATCTGGCGCAGAATAAGCTGTCGCAGTGGACGGAGGTATTCGGCATTCTGCAACACATGCCCAAAATCAAGTTTGTCAATCTCAGTTTCAACTGCCTCGCGGAGGTATTGGATGTCAAGCACGGTAACTACGATCTTTTGAGGAATCTCGTGCTGAACGGCACTAGGGTTTCCTGGTCGACGGTGCAGGGATTGGTGCGGCTTCTACGGAATCTTGAGGAGCTCCACTTGTCGTTAAACGAGTACAAAACGGTAGATCTCGATTACCAAAAGCCGGAGAATGTAAACCCGGCGCTGAAGAAGTTGCACTTCACCGGCAATCCGGTGGAAATTTGGAACGAGATCTCCAAATTGGGGTACATTTCTTATGATATCGTTTTCCTTATGCTAATATAATGAAGAGAAATTGATTCATAATATACGGAATAAAATTATACTATAAAAACTATTTTTATCCACATTCAAAGTATAATTAATACTATCGTTGTTTCGAGATCTCTTAATATTCAAATATAATATTCTTTTTTTTTTTTTTAGGTATCTATTTCCAAATCTGAAGAGTCTTGTCCTCGCCGAGTGCCCAATCAGATCACTCGCTCTAGAGGAAAATCGAAATTTGCCGCCCGAGAACGATCGACGAGCGAAGGAAGAGGACCACGGGCAGGATAACGAGAACATGAATCATTTAGATGTAGATGAGCACACGTCGTCGGAGGAGAAGGGAAATAGAATATTCGAGAGCAAGGTCAATTACGATAGATCCGAGTCGGAGTCGGAGTCCAACGGAACGACCATCAAATCGCCTCACGATCCCTTCAGGATGCTGAGGTTCTTGAACGTGAACGGTACCCTGTTATCGACCTGGGACGAGGTCGAGAGGCTCGCCAGGTTCCCAGCGCTCAAGTCGCTTAGGATTCAAGGATGTCCGCTTTTCGAGGTAAGCGACTCTTCCTCTTCCGACGATCAAAGATTGGCAAGTCTCACATCATGTTCGCCGTTTGGGAAACGTTTCGATTGATGTATTTCGATACCATGTTTCGCTCGTCGATTAAAGACCGGATGCGATTTCACTTCTGAAATGCACAATTCATTCTTTATCTTTTCTAAATGAATATTACACGTAGTATAATTTAAAATAATATATCTAAATCTTGATGTGCTGTGTCTATAAAAAATGAAATAAATTTCTCGACGAGCCAGAAATCAATTCTAACAGAGAAGATAATTATAATGCACGCGATAGTTTGAACTTTTGACCGTTACGTACTTAGAACAGAAGGCAAAGTTATATTCTTTGAAGTAACGCAAAGCAAACTTATCCGACGAACGATTAGGGAGAATATACGGTACGAAATATGATACGGTACGGAAATTATTTGAAGCGTAGGGTTATTTTCACCCTCTCAAAATGCGTCCCTCAATCTGAGCGCGCTCGACGATAGACAGATTAGAGACACGTGTCTAATCTTTGACATCATCGAATGCGACAGTTGTTTGCGACTATGTGAGAAATATGCGTGTCCTAGTAAGCTCGAAGAGATCTTTCCGCACGGACGTAAAGCAATTAAGTCTTGGCACCTGTTCAAGTAGGCTTACAGATTATTGTAACGCATGAGTTTCAAAAACAAGTTTTCAGAATCGATAAACTCTACAAACGCATCTTGCTTCCAAGTACTGTATGAATTAATTATGCGAAAGATATTCTTGTATTATCTCCTTTGTATTATAAAACGGAGGAGCCTCGTTATTTTACATGTTAGAATCAGAATAAAATAGTTCAACACATGACGGTACCAATTAAAACGACACGTGCCCGTAACATGGTGACCTTCAATTCAATGAATAACCAGTTTTATTGCGGAAAGTGGTTTCTATTCTTTAAGTTATCGGTGTTTATAATTGCAGTCGCGATATATTACGAAGGTAATATAGTATAGCTCTTTGACATTATTTATAATTGATCTAAAATGCAATTCGAATTTTGATGTTATCCAAATCTTAATTATTATTTCATATATATATATACATATTCATTATCCTTTTTTTTATTTCTTAATTATTACTTTTTATATTTATTTATTCTATCATTAATTTATTATTTTTTATTATAGATCCGTTCATTCAGCTACTAATAGCTCGGTTGCCAAACGTCGAGACTTTGAACGGTGGCGGCGTGATATCGTCCCAGGAACGCGAGGACGCCGAGAGGGCTTTTATACGTTATTATATGGACAAACCGGAAGCTGATCGGCCTGAAAGGTGAGTCTCGAAATTGTCGTTTCTCCCCTAGTGAGCAAGGCGATCGCTCCGAATGAATCTTGTACACGTTACAATTCTGGTTTTCCCGCGGTTCTAACTTTGCTCAAGCCTATTAGAGTATTCTCGTTTCACGGCCGTCGCTTCTTTACGCCGGAGACGCCCCAACTTGACCCCCTTTTTCAATTTTCAGGTATTCCGAGCTCGTGGCTATTCACGGAAAGTTGGACCCCTTGGTAAACGTGGATTTGACACCGGAGAAAAGGGTCAAGGTCACGTTCACTTACGGAGATCTCGTCGAGGTATTTAATTTCACGAGGTGTCAATTTTCATCACACTTTACATAAACGTGTCGTATTAAAAATTTGCAACTTGGAAATTAATTTAGTCTTGTTTTTTGTCTGGAAATTGTTTTTAATACAATTAAATATAAAGATTATATAAATTTCTATTCGGGACATGCATAAAAACAATTTCTGCATCAGACAGTGTTCAGTTACATATTATTTTCATTCTTTTAGGTACGATCGGTCGATGTATATAGAACAGTTTTCGAATTAAAAACCAAATTGGAAAGTATGGTGAAAATTCCTGCCAACAGAATGAGACTCTTCTACGTTGATCAGGTAAGCCGTTCCGTCCTACATTAATTAATATTATTTTTAATATTATTTTCGCAGAACGTTTGGTTCCTCGATCGTTCCTTTGAGAAACCCAAAGTCGCGATATAAATCATACTATCCTTTCATATGATTCCTTATCCTGGATACCATCGCTTGAAATTTGTAACTTCCTGTAAAAAATATTTCCCGAAATATTAGTAACAAGGTATGGAAACAATTTCTCGATGTACCCTATATGAATTTTTGCTAATTATTAAAAACACAATATGTTTATCTCATCATTTATAATAAGATCGCGAATATATAAGTATACCGCATACCAATTTCGAGGAATACGCGCGAAATGAATCTCGACGTTTTAGGTAATGAAGGCGCAGTATGGACCGGAAGAAATGTTGTATCCGAACAAGCAACTCTATCGATACAACATTAGAAACGGCGACGAGATCATCATCGATAGCAAACTGAATCGATTCGCGTCTACGTCTTCGGCTACATCTTCCATTCGTTCCTGAAGAAAATCGGCACGCGAATCGAGCGGTATTGAAGAAATTCAATAGCTCTTCGAGTTTTTTGATCTCTTACTTATTGCTTCGCGATGCGATTCGTTTGTTGCTGAATTTTAATGATGCCATCGATACAAATCGATAGAGAAACACCGGTTTTCATGACCGCGTTTATTAACGTTGCAGATCTGATAACCAAAAACTGTTACAATCGGCGAAGGGCAATTCGGAAACGTTCCCATGCATGGAGGTATATGTAAACTAACAGTTTAGAAGAATTGCGAATGTTCGATGTTGTATCATACCGCAAATATTTCAAAATAATAATAAGAAATAATAATAAATAATAACTGACATACAATAATCATGAATTGGCGAATTGATATCGAGTGAAATTGTTAGGACACGAAGTATCTCCTTAAAAACGATATATTTTTTCGAAAATTATGACGAATTATCGCGATCGATGCACTTTGATCGCAGCAAAGTCGTCTGACGTTGTTATATATAATTATTTATCTGTATAAGAAACTCATCCATTGTCTCTATGTATGAACTTAACCGCTACTAACGAATCTGGCATATATAGAGAATAATTGTTTCCAGTGTATACATGTACACTTAGATAAAGTAGATGGTCGTCGATTCGTAAGTTTTCTCTAATGTAGAATATAATTTTTGTCTATTTTAGACGACAAAATGTAATGGGAAAGGATTGTACATAGTCAATATTTCAATTTCCAGCCAAATTCGATGTAGTTACGATACGCGAGCTTCAGGGAAGTTTATCTTTTTATTTATCGACGCTCGACTTAGGGGACGATAGGGATTCATATAGGGAAAAATAGTTCACATGGATTATGTGACATGTTCACGTAACCCTAAGATAATTAATGCCAACACGACTGTAACGAGGTGCGTTGCTATTGACGAAGAGAATGAAATATTTTTGTAGATCAAGGTCACAGTTTAGCTTTAAAGAAGTACTCGTTCATGACGAACGCGTTTTGTTGCTCTTTGTCAAACACCGGGCAATGATAAAAGTGTTTAAACAGCACTCGCAGCTGTCGTTTCCGTCGCGCACGTATTTTTATAAATACGAAGAATACGTGCGATCTTTTGCGGGGGTCATTTGTGCGTAGATGTAACATGCCAGAGAAATCTCGTGCTTAAGATTAGTAGAATGTATCGCTAGTTCGCAAGTGTCATCCACTTTTATTATCATCTTGACTTTTGAATGATCTTTGTACTTTCTCTCAAGATGATACGTTTATATAAAAACTTTTTTCTCAACTCTGCGCGAAATTAAAACAGCACAAGAGCGTCATCAGTTTTCCTCGTCCTGTCTAGATGATTTAAAATTAGGATATTGCAGCGTTTAATCCGGTAAAACGTGAGAGAAAAAGAGAAATTTACGAAACTACATAAGATTTATGTAAAGTTGAAGCTCTGCGTTGCGATATAGATAATCTACTCTCGATATGTACTTAAGTATAAATTAAGTACCCTCAATGTTTTTTTATTCCGTAATATTGAACTATAACGCAGTATGAGTAAACTATTGTACATTATTGCTTCGTCACAAAGTGAACGGAGATCATATAATACATTGACAACTATGATAGAATCGTAAGGTAAATTTCCAATGTGATTTTATAAAAAAAGTTGCATACACGCGTATAATTTAAAATTCTCGCAACCATCTCGATCTTCAAAAGTATGTTTTTTTTCTCTGAAGCGCTACAAATATATCTCGTTGCATTTACGGCTTATCCCGATTTAGGGCACAAGCGAGCTTGCGAAAAGGAAGTTACTAGAACGTTACGTTGCTTTGTTCTTTGAATCCGGTGGCACCGCGGAAAATGTTCAGCTACAAGCGTTAGAGAAAGAAAGCGGACAGTGTATCGAGTTTCGGTCTTTTTCATCCATAAGCAACGAAACTTGAAGAGTCACTTATGCCTGCCTTTTACGCGTACTAGTGTAATTCTGATACTTCTAACACTGCCCTGTGAATATTATGAAGCGTGATTCGGGACGTGTGGCAAGGCTCTCTGTACATAAAGAGAAACATTAATCGAATTCTCGTGCAGCGATGCAATTCTAATAAAAAGTAGCCCAGTTTGCCAATAATAATAATCTTTGGTCAACGATTAAAGAAATATTCGTAAAGCAAGTTTCACTATATTATTATACAAATTTGATACTCTTCTAGTTTAGTACAAATTATCAAGAAACTAAAAGTATTTCGTTAAATGTGTTCGGTAACGAAAGAAGACATGTATAGATACAAGTGATTTTGTTCGTGATATCTAGAATCCATTAATAACACACACATAATTTTCTTACGACTACGAATCTTGCTACTCGAGACATTCGATTAGACGTTTCTCGGAGATGGAAAGAGTATAGGAAGACGTTAACTGTCGGATTCTAATGCCATTCGCATCCTGCCTTCGCGATAACAGCATACAATTGATGCGAATCGTTTGGTCGATGTTAACAAGAGACGGCGAAGAGCGAAAGCAAAAATCGATCACGAAGGAAGGATAAAGTAGAGGAATCCCATGCTGCATGTGTCTAGTCTCGAAAAAAGGAACTCTGCATTATTCTCATTTTATATATAATAATACGATCCTTTTTTTGTGCTGGCGCAAATGTACGTACTAACGAAATAAATCATTTATATGACAAATTGTTTTTCGATGATTTTTGCCTTATCTTTTTCTTAATAAATTTAAATAGCCATTATTGAATCCTGATTGACGATTAGTTTTTGAATCATTGTCACAAAAAATGACAATCAAAGAGCTAATTAACATCCATGGTTATAAATTATAGTTTTAGTTTATTGTAGTATCTGAACATTTTTTGGGGGATTTGAACAATTTTTTGGATAAAAACTATACGCTTATATTATACATATATTAATGTTAAATAGAAAAGCGATTATAAATCTAAACTCATAAAAATTCCGACGATTATTATTCTATTATTGATTCAAATTGAAACAATCGGAAATACACTTGCAAATAAAGCCTACGGATAAAGAAATGGGACGGCGGCAGTTAATCTATAATACACGTGTTTTATTCACAACCGTTACCATAAACGAGCCGGATGATAATTTTACACTTATTTAAACCCTACGATCTATCACAATGTATTTTCTGTTATTTCTTCCCTTTCGCGGATGTATAGAAATATATCTGACTAAATGTGCTAAAGCTACTTAAAATTAATCGCGCCTCACATCAGACGCAAAACGCCACAGACATTTATACATAAAACGTTACAACAATATATATGTACATCGGTATAAGCTAGATTCGTAATGGAAAACAACGGAATCAATATGCCTGCTGGATATGT
>NW_021849640.1:464813-485783 GCF_003651465.1 Formica exsecta | reverse complement strand
CCTGCTGGATATGTCGTGAAGGCATAAAGCTAGATCTACGTACGATTTGGTCCGATCTTCCGTAAATCCGATTTTCGAAAATATTTAAACAATCCGTTAATATGGCCGAGCTGATCACCATAATCGTAATGCAATTTAAAGTGAAACTGTAGAAGACGTTAGTATTCAATCCAAGATTAAAAAGACATTGGTAAGTACAATATTGTACATACTGATTCCAAATCGCATGATTGGAAGTATATTGTACTATAATATATATAATTGTACTCCTAAGAATATTATATTCTTTTTTTCTCTCTCTTTCTTCAATATCCTTATTAAATTATTTCTTTCTTTTTAATTTAGCGAAAATTCTAACTATGGACTAATATAGTCTTATTTGTACTCTTACTTTTCTAGACAGAGTAGAGGAGCGTTATTGTATTAATTTAATAATACAAAGTACATCAATTTTTGTTTATTTATTGCACTATATATCGTTAATGGAAATATTTGAGAGGAATAATTGCGCCACTTCCCGTTTAAGCTTGCGACTTTACCGATCGCATGCGGTCGTAGAAAAATATAGGAACGATGGGGAAGTGACTTAAATCAACGCTCGCGTAAAACGACACACGAGCGGATACGCGTCGTCTCGCAAATTTTTGATCTACAATTCTTTACGTCGTACACAGTGGTAACGTTCATGGTAGCTTACCTTCCCTGATGCAGCCCATTGAGACTAATTAACGATTCTTGTAGACAAGCGCTGCACATAACTCGACAAAACTTTTCGCGCGATAACCAGAATACACACAGACTAGTGTAAGTACTATTGCTCGAGCAGAGAGATTTGCTCGTGCGCTTCACCGTCGGAAATGCTGAACGTTTCAATTCTCCTGCCGGGATGGGTTATCTTCTTTTGTCATAGTTTCGTATGCTTAACACTGTCCGTCCAGTAATTCTGTATTGTCATCGCTTCCAGCGAATTTAGGAACGAGTCATTATCCAAACTGTACATTTCCTCCGAGTTATCCTATGAAAATGAAAGATATCTTTTTTAGTAGATCCGCGCGAAAATTGTATTACTTATCTAGTGAAATGAAACTTTATGAAGAAAAACGTTATGATGTTAGAAGTGTATTCCTGAATCTTATTTAAAGTATAAACACGTGCATTTCACTAAATTATTTTCACTAGACGCACTAGAAGAATTATCCTATATGTATAATATAATTATTGATCTCTTCATTATTAAAGAATTATCTATATACATATATATAATAATACTAACGCGAATGGTGGAATCGTCGATGTAACCGGAACTATCGGGATTGCTGCATTTATCACTGTTCAATGTTTGCGGGGGATTCAAGTACTTGCGCCTGAAAAGAGAGCAAAACAAATCAATGCATTACACGCGAACCCAGGCGTGTAACCTAATGGATATAATTAAAAGCACATTATAAGACTTTGTTACCTGTATATAATAAACCCAAGACTACCCATTGTACTGAGCAGAGCCACGGTCGCCAAACAACTGCCCGTTATAGCGGCTATACCCGCGGCAGATGTCCCCGAGCTTTGTTGTTCGGCCTTGTTGCCGTTATCGGTATCGGTATAATCGGAAGACCGATTGTCTCCCTGCATTTGATCCCTCTGTAAGTGTTGTGTGAAAGAGTTCCTCGCTCTGCTCAGACGAGTTTCGCTCACGCCAACTGCACATTTGTTTTTTTTTTTCTTTTTTAAATTATGATTTTCAAAACACTCAAGTTTTTTGTATTCGCTAAATGCTAACTAAAATATAACTAAAAAACTACAACTGTCTTGTATCTAGTCATTTCTATCGTACGATAAATAAAAAGATGAATTAAATTTAAGTTGAAAAGTGGAGCAGAATTAGCAAGTATGAAAAAGGAGGCTAATGAAGGCATTGTGAAAATCAACGTGAATTAAAATACAATACTAATCTTTTATCTCTCGCGCAAGCTAACGTCATGACTGTTAATTGCCCACGAAATTATTCTCTCATTGCTTTATATAATTCTTCCGAAGAGTTCACCTTCAAGAATAGACGCCGCTGTGGCAAAGTGTTGCGTCTGGGCCACCTCCTCGTCGATTTCGACCTCGTCCTCGGACTGATTGAACGTCCTGATCGCGGCGTTACCGACAACACCGGCTGCGGATAAAGACGTTAGAGAAGACCTTGTCCTGTTTAGCGACAAGTCGGCCTTGTTCATCTCCTCTTGGAGAGGTAACACGGTGAGATCCTCGATCTCGTCAAAGCTGTTGTTTCTACCGGCGCCGCTCGACTGATTGTACCTCTCCTCCTGATCGTATTTGGGTCTACCCGACGACTTGCTTGTCGTCAAAATCCACGTGACCTTACTGTCCTTCTTCGTGGTTGGATTCCTGATCCTCTCGATGATGTGCTGCGCCGGTGTCGTTACACCAAGCGGTATAACGTCGGAGATATTCCCGTGGAAGCTCGACTCGTTGACAGCCTCGTGACCGGTCGCTCCGAGACCGGTACTCCCACGCGGCTCCAACAGTGACGAAATGACAGTAGTGACGGGTTGCTGCCTATCAGCCACCACGGCCGTGTTCGTCTGGGGATAAAGCCCAATGGCCTTGGCGATGCGAAAACTTGGCCTAGGTGACTTCGACGAGCGATAGATATCCTCGGTCTCGATCGACGGGGATGTCGTTCTCGGGGATGGCTGAGGCTGCTGATTGACGGGATCCGACGTGGTAGACGGCAAGGTATTCCCGAGAATAACTGTCATCAAAGAAATAGATATATTGATATTTGTATAACAATTTTTCATCTATGAAATTTTAAAAATCAAGTTTTTTCTCAAAAATTCGGCTAAACTTATTTTAAACGTTTCTTATTAATTTTTGACATATTAAGAATATCTTAATGATTAAAACATTTATATTTAATTATATGAAAATTATTTAAAATATATTATAGTTAATCATAATTGAATCTTAATAATTGAAATTATCTTCGTGAATTATTTGATTGCATAAAGCGATTTAATTAAAAGAGAAGATACTGTCTGAATTCTTCTATCAAGCTAACGGAAGATATACAATAAAAAAAAAAATAAAAAAAAAGATTATTTGCATTAAAACGCTTACCATGTTAAAATATTCGACAAAAAACCTGATAGAATGACTCACCAAGAAATTGCGCGGTAATCCAGAACCAATGCATCCACCAATGTAGCGTCATCGCGTCATCTGGATGTATCTGAAAACACGAATGCATCTTTACATAAAATGAACCAACGTGCAACAAACGCGCAGAATGATCGATCGTCGCATTATACAACTAGTTCAAGTATATTAAAATGCTATTTAGGTTCGAACGAACGAATGAATAGTTAATGTTGGTCAGTTTATCAAAGAGAAGGTTAAAAATTACGGTGAGTAATCCGCGTGTTGCTCAATCGTGAGATCTATGACTCATTCCGGCGCGGGAGGAATTTTAGGATCGGCAGCTCCCGGTTCCAGGAATATTATTACGAAATAACTCGATAAAATCATAAAAGATTCTCTATTTATAGAATATTAATAATCTGTAGTAATTTTAAATTAAAGATAGATTTCGGGCATATATTTGTGCACCGAGGCTTCGTGCGGCGTAAAATATTGGGGAAAGAAAAGACACGTTGAACAACAGGATACAGTGCGACGGTCATGCTCTGTTGACTGCAACCAGTTGCAACTCGCGACGTGACGCGAATTGTATTTCATGGCATTACTTAAGGATCGATCGTCGTGACTTTTCAATTTTATTATCCGACGAAAGAGAAATTTCCTCGATAGAATAATCGCGAGTAAAAGATTCTATCGAAACATTCATAGAAAATCAATGATGAGAAATCAAAAATGAAATTCAAAAATCTGAGATCGATTTAAGAGATAATAAAAAAGCTTTGTTATCTATACTTGAACACATGCGCGTCCGAGTGTATTGAATCTTTTAATTTTTAATATTACACACAAATTTGTAATTATAATTTTAAACTTTCGAAAGAACAATCGTATATGTGTATAAAGGAAGTTGGAGAGTTGGAGGCAACTCTTATGAAACGTCGCGTATAAATATAAATTGCTGTTCTTCTGTGTACGTCAGATGCTGTTTTAAACACAAAAGGTTTTTAATTCAAAATACACGCTGCAGACATTCTATTTTCATGCATTTTTCCGCCAACGATAAAATCAATGGATTCAGTTTATAAAAATCGCTACCTTCCGATATAGTATTCATGTACCTTATCTCTCCCCCTTCAATGCTCTTCATTCATATCTCAATAAATATAGAACAAAACAACTATCTAACACGCATTAAAAAACACACATTTCGTTTCACGTTTTATCTTAATAAATTTCCAAATGCTTAAAATTAATATAAACAAAAGAAAATTATTCTAAATAAATTAATAATATAGATAGATAAATATAAATGGAAATGATTACGGTGTAAATTTAAATAAATACGTATCTCTTTTTTTTTATTTTACGATTTTGATATAAATACTTTTATTAATAGAGATCACGAATTTTTCAAACTTGGGAAAAATGGAGTTGTTTATCTTCGAAACTATCATAGATATCTCAGTTACTTTCTCGTAAGCATGTCAAATATAAAAGCAAATGAAAATATATAAAAAATTCTTTCGTTTAAGAATTTCAGATAATTCTCATACGAATATTCTAGCATTAAAAATCTCTGCCGCAGATATCGTTCGGAGGCTGCGCAAACGAGCCTTCCCTCGACCAAAGTGATTATAGAATTAAGGAGCATGCGAGACACACGTGTACAGTTAGTCAAGCCGGTCATGCTCCTCCGAGCATATATAACTAGTCGCACCTTTGCGCGGATACGCAGCTCGGTGATGGAACCGGAAGAAAGAAGAGAGATGCTCCGGAGAACGTCGCAATTTTTTCCCACTGGTAATTCATGCTTAATAAAGACAGCGGAACAATGGCCGCTCCTCTTCTCTGCTGGGGCGACAAAGGGTCCACCTCGTTGACAATGCACCCTTCGCACATCGGTGTGACTTCATTCATGGACCGGAAACGCTCGCGATCTCGCAACGTCGTATCGCGTCCATGAATGAAGCGCACGCAGGGACGTGACTAGATAAATTTTATGATGTTTCCGACATTCTTGGAAGTAAGAGAATAAAAGAAAATTTTCAAAATATAAAGACTTTCAAGTGTTAAATTATTTGAAAATATTTATCCAGTTCCTTTTTCGACGTTCGATATTTGCTTAACGTGACTTTGAAATTATTTCGATATGTGGAGATATATATTCTTCGATATACTCCTGATGTATCTCGCAAAAGTGCGATTTCTCTCACAAATTGATGATAATCGCGATACAACGCGAGGCGATGATGCTGTTACGGGCCCCTTATTTTCGTAAATAAGGCCCAACGTCCGGTTTACGCCGCCGCCTCAATAAATTTCCGCGGATTAAGGAGGAATTCAACGAATCAACTACATCAAAATTTAATATATTAATACATTTCGAGATTCATGAATTTGACATCACGCAAAGAGAATACACATTTTTAGCCTTTTAATATATGAAATAAATAATTAATTTATGAGTAAAAGTAAAGAGAGATTTACCCTGTAGAATATAATTTAATCTTAAAATCGTAAATATTATCTTATATCAAACTAACTCTATTTTATAGTGGCTGCATACAAAAATTTATGGAAATAAAAAATTATGGAAATAAAAATTTATGGAAATAAAAAAGTTTAATTTTACAGGACAAATCATTACTTTGTTAATTAATTATTAATTTTATATTTTAAAAAGTTAAAAGTGCTTTGTGTGTTTGCAATGTCGAATTCATGAATCTCGAAATGTATTAATCTATTGATTTTTGACGTAGCTGATTCGTCCAGTTCCTCCTCAAATGCAGATTAACATGTTTACGCGAATCTAACGGCATTATACCGCGTTCCATTTCATTTCGAGATTAAAAAGAGATAAGTGCGAATAAGCATACACTCGGGTCGAGCTAGTGCACTTAATTCGCTATGTATGAAACGAATTAGAACGCGTAAGCACACATTTACGCTTCGTAAATACGATCCCGCAAACGATCGCCGCAAAGTATGAAATTGCGCGCGAAGTGTAAGCAGATAAAGAAAAAAAAAAAAAAAATGCGTTGCACATCGCGCGTTGCATAACGCAACTTCCGCGTACTAAACCTCGCCCTACTTCGTTTTTGGGTCAAAAAAAAAAAAAGGAAATAGAATGCAAAATACGCTCAATTATAAATATGCCGTTAACGCGCTTATAATTGTTGCTCGCATTAACGGTAATTAGTTGCTTTAGTCCAAATGTCTGACTCTTGTGAGAATTAAGTCAAGATCGATAGAAACTCCATTTCCAAAATAAATAATCGCATATGAGAGTATATATAAAATTGCTTTATCAAATTAAGGAAAATATATATTGTATATTTGAGAGAAAATGTCAGACTAAAATTTCTTTTATTACACAAAAGATTTAAATCTTTTCTGTGGATTATCTTAATTATGTCGACATATATGAGAAGATTAAATCATTCGTTATTTTCATTATCAAAATTGTAATCAAATATAAGTGAAGAAATTACAAATTTTAAAAATCATAATTTTTCAAGACTCAAGTTATACTATACCAAGTTTATTTTAACAGAATTTAAATTTAATTATTTCTGATATTTCAATATTGTAGGAGTTGTTTAGAGACTAAATACCGAAAAAACAATTTTCAAAATGCAACTATAAAACTGCAAATACATCGAGGAGTGAATCCGCGTGGGAGGCGTTCACTTCATATATCGTGTACGTTCCGTTCCATTTGATTTTCAGACCAAAGAGATAATTTTAATGAATTCGCTTCTGCTGCCTTATACACATACTCTTCGTGAAAGCTCGTAAAAAAAAAATTGGCCGTTTCGCGGTTTAGGCAGCAACGTATAATCCGAGTTCAACAACCGCCGCGTATAAAGTTCTCCGAAGCGGATACAACGCGTTTAATATATGTAAATTAGCGACGTAATTCGGTAGAATTTCCAACTTTTCTATCGTTTTCTAGCGTCGTTTTATCCAAGACTGCAATCTTTCATGTAGTCAACGTTTTCTGCATCTTCACATGGATCGTTACCATGTTTATTTCTCACGTCACCGAGAAATTACATTGTAATTTATTATCTTTGATATCATGCTATCGAATTATAGTGTCGAGTCACGTAACCGCAATCAACTTGTTAAATTGCAACCTTTTTGCGCAAACCTTGACTTTGTCATCTTCGCATATAAAGTGTGTGTCTGTGTGTGTGTGTGTGTGTGTGTGTGTGTGCGTATCTAAAAGTTATAACATCTTTAACATAACTTTGATAATCGCGTGTAATCGAATTCTTAAACTAATTTATCAGAATAAAAAATTATTTTTCTTAAAAATATAACAAGACTTGGTATACGGCACGAAAGTTTCGCTGTTCAATTCCGTTGCTTTCGATCTTCAAATCTGATATAGAACATTCGATAAAAAGTGGGAGAAATGCGCGACAGGATACAATCGCTGGAGCATGATGTGGAAATGCGTATTTTACCTCTTGATCGTACAATCCCCGGAAAGACCGTGATAAAAACCAATATAACAGCATTGAGTGGAAACTGATTTCTTTGCACTTGATTCACTTTCCATGTTTATCTCAACCGAAGGTTAACCTGAGTTAGATTTAATATAAAAATAGAATTTAGTTACATTAGAGAAATCTCTAATCAGAATTATTACGAACAGTATACTCTTCAGAAATACTCAACACCAATATTTTCGAGAAGATACACTCTAAAATTTTGTCAGCGTTTTTTTCATTAAAATTAAAACTTTATAAAATAAAAAGCTTTTTATGAAGAAACTAGAAATATATAATTTTTATTATTTTCAGTTTTCAACTACACACTACAAAAGTTGAACCCTCTTATTATTATTAAATATTACTATTTTTAAAAATGCAATAGATATTTTTTAAATGCAAGAGATACTTTACGCAAGACTTTTCTTCTTATCACAACGCAGTAAACCGAGAAAAAAAATATTACTGCACTTCTTGCGTAATCATAAATCATCAGACCGCGAAGATTGTCAGATTGTCGAGTTACGCTTTATCGAGCGAAATGCATCGAGAAGAGAAATATGGTTGAGTCGACGCGCGATCGGATTAGAGAAGTGGTACTAACGAGGACTGCAAAATGAATTGCGATTTGTCACCGCATATCCAGTGTGAAAGCAAATTATCGAGCAACTGCGCGAAGTTAATAGCCCATGAACTGATTACTCTCGACCTCTATTTTTCAGTCACTTTTTAATAAAGCGAGCCGCGAAGCGGAATAATCCGTGAAGGAGTTAATTTCAGCGGTCGATGTGTAACTTCTCCTAATTTCCTCTCATTTATTATACTTCGATTTTTCAAATCACTGCACTCGTGTAGAAGTTTGCCATCGTTAGAAGAGACAATTGGATTTTTTTTTAATTATTTTATTATTATTATTATTATTGCTTCTCTTTCTGTGAATCGTGTTAACCGGTCGTCCTCAATTTGAAAAGGCCAGCGTTACATCCTGGTCCAAACAATTTTTCACATTTATGTTTTCCCATTGGATGGTATTTCCTCTGCTGCAGCTGCACGAGAAGCTTTTTATCGCAATCTTTTTCTGTCGGTGCATGTGGCCAAAGCGATAAAGAACAAGCGTATTAAGTGTTATATTATATATGGTGCGACCGTACATAATATTTACAATCTATGTAATTTATAAAGCACAGAAAATAAAAAAAAAAAATATTTAAAAAATATCGCAAGGTAAATGATTGAGTCGGTGATGTATTCAACATGATTAGATATGACTGGTCAATTTTTAGTACTCCCTTTATAGCTTTTTTTTTTCAAATTTGTCCCTTACTTCGTAGTAAATATTCATGACTGCGAAAATACTTAATCGAGAATGTGTGATTAAATCTATACAAATAAATATAAGAGAATTGAAAGCACACAGTTTCCTCTCATATAATCACAGTTCTAAGCCTTATTTATTCAAATTAATGCTCTTCAAGAGCAATCTCGCAAAAGAAAATTTGTAATTAAAATTTAGTCCAACCGAAAATAATCGTATAATGCTACGCTCTCGAGCAGAAGGAAAGAAATCACGCATTAAAGGAATGTCAGTGTTTCGAAGCGAATTCAGATAACAACAGCAGCTGTGCAGCTCAATCGTCTTCGATATCATATTCACAATATAAACTTTCACATGCATACATATACACGCGCATATTCTGATTGCGATCTAATTTCATCCGGGAAAATTTCACCGCATTTCGGAATAACACGGTCCCGATAGTAGAACACACGATGTGAGATCGCTTTTTTTGTCCAATTAATCTTACATAAAAGTGTATCACGCGTGAGAATCTCGGCCATTAAATAGGCGAAAACGCGATTTAAAGTCTAATAAGAAACGTATTAAAATCTGTGTCATTCAAAGGTGATTCTTAAAGGGAGTTTAAGGTCGTCCGCAAATTTTCGACGTGAGAAAAAAATTTTATACAACCAACGAGAAGACAAATAAAATTAAATGCTATTAAAATCTCATGCATCTTATTAATAATTGTCATGCAAATCTTGTACTTTACAATAACGTTTTCAGAAGAAAGTTGACAAATGTAATTAATTAAAACTATCAAAATGATACAATGATTTGTAATTAGAATAATAAATAGATATGTGTAATAGATGTTATATTAAGTATACAAAAAAATGTAGAAAATATCCATTACTCGTGGCCTTCGTGCGACAAAAAAATTCTCTACGAATATTCCTTTATCGGTATAATTTATATCGATAATCTATTAAATATTACACGGTATAAACGCGGATATCCTTCTCTCGAACTAAACAGTCGTGCGATATTTTGTTGAACACCGTTTTTAGATGTGCTTGATCAGGTCTATTAAATGTAGATTTACTCCTCGACACTTCCTAGCAACTTTCGCAATCATAATCGTATGTGAATGAGTAAAGTAAAAGCGTGAGATAGCGGTTGTAAAATCCGCCATTTTAAATCCATAAAATCAAATAACGATTTGTGCTTGAAGAATTATCAAATATATAGATTGCGATATATTGTTAACTATTATAAGTTATTTTTTTATTACTCAATCGAATATAAAAATGTGAAAAACATAGCTAAGGATTGTTGATAGCAGCATATTATTTAATCGTAGTTTAACGTCATTAAGTAAAAACACCGTCATTTGTAACTATTATTAATTCAACCTTGCACCGAAATTCCATAGAGATTTGTAATCATTCCACGTCATGCAACTTGCTTATTACAATTACGATGAAAATTTTTCCCGCAAGAGAGATTTCCATCGTATACGAGGTAAATTTTCAGACGGTCTGATCTATTCTTCGTAACAAAGTTTCTTTCACCCGCAAACATTCTTCTTGGAGCCCCTATTGTCTTCCACAGACACCTTTTTGCCGTTGCAGTTCCCCGAGAGCGGCACTGTTTCGTCAAACAATCGGTGTCGCTCTTCTTGTAATTTTGTCCTCTCAAAAAAAAAAAAAAAAGAAAAAAAACACGGGGAAAATGGTTTTTAGTTCATCGATTGTGCATCTGTTCTCGTCGCTTGACATCACGATTGACACTCCATTTTCACTTTGACAGCAATATCGATATTATTTCCGTTCAATATCGCGAAAAATATGAACGCTTTCGGAAAGTCATTTTAAGAATGGCAGACTTTTTTTTTATCCTAGCTATTTTTACAAATATCTATCGAGATTATCGTATGTTTAAGGGGGCATATCCGTTTGAACTCTCGAAAAGAGTATGAGTACATTTTCTAGATTTTTTTGCAGCGCAACGACTTGATAAAAACTTTTTATTTTTTTTTACAATATTAATACAACGTTATTAAGTACTTAAATAAAAATTATTAGCTCAAAAAAAAATTTTGCTTAAAAAGTTATACGAATATTTGCAGATTTATATTTTCATGCACGGTGTGCATAACAACTCGAGCTACGTTCGACGGATTGACTTCAAATTTTGCATGCGAGTTCCTGATAAGATTCTGCATCTGCTAAAAAAACCTTTTTTTAACCCGATTCCTCATTTTTTTGTTATAAACAAAAAAAAAGATGGAATTTAAAAAAAAATGAAACTTTTTTTCAACACGTCGCCATTTTCTTATTTTTTAAAATTTTGAGAAAACGCTTGGATAGAAGATAGCTATTAATATGTTTAATACAAAAAAACTTGTACTTTTTATTTCAAATATGGTAAACTGCAAATATAAATCTGCAAATATTCACATAACTCTAAAAAAAATTTTTTTTAAGCTAAAAATTGTTATTTAGGTACTTAATAATATTGTATCAATATTGTAAGAAAAAAGTTTTTTATCAAATTGTTGCGCTGCAAAAAAATCTAGAAAATGTACTTATTTTTCGAAGGTTCGAACAGGTACACCCCCTTAAAAGATACATTCAAAATTTATCGCATTTTTTAAATTTGCTGTAATGTGTTTCTCATTCGCACCTTTTTTTCAAGTTTATTGTAATATAATAATATATTCGAAAGAAAAGCTTTATATAAAAATTACAAACGTGGATAATAATAGAGAACGAGTAGAACGAATCCATTTGTGATGATACTGTCCGCGAAATTTATTGAGGATTTTCTCCATCGAAGATATTTCTGCGATAGATTAAACTCGAGTTACACCCGTGAAAGAAGGAAAGATAAAATCTCTTCATTTATGATCGAAAGTTCGGATGAGTTCATCCGATAGCAATTACATTCGATTCCGCGAAAGAGAAACTCAGAAATCTACGCTAATCCCATCCAACATATATATGTATGATTCTCCTTTTTCTCTCTAAACATTAATTTCATCAACTTTTCACGGCGGGAATCCGAATTGCATGGACGATATTGATACGCAATTACATTCGTAATTGTAATTTATCGAGCCGGCTGCTAATCTAATCTAATTTAATCTAATCGGTCACTCGGCTTATAAATTGATTCAGAGGATTACTAGCCGCTAGCCTATATATTTTAGAGAATGTACAATTATACTGGCTTAATTGGTACTAAGTGCGGAATGAGCTAGCGAAGTATTATGACACGCATCATTCCCTTTGACATGCTTCCACATCGATTATGTCGCTTTTATATGGTAAATGCATCCTTGTTAATGTATTAATAGCCTCTCTACCTTTATTTTATCCACCGAATGTAATTTACATTAATGATCACATGTGTATTAAATGGAAGTATTATGTTTTTCAGTAAAACGTTGAAATGATGAACGGCAGTTTCTCTCTAAACTTTCGTTAAATATCTATTGTTCAGTTTGACCGTATCGTTCTGCAAAATTAGCGTACTGTAATTGCGGTATATTTGTTTCGACTTATTCATGTATCATAAGCTAACAAATGGACGCTTAACAGATGTGATAAAAATGTATTTTACACGGCTATCTTGTCGCCTGGGGAATATGAAAAGCAATTCTGATGTCAATTTATTAAAAATGTGGCTTTTATCGTGAAAACATTGTCCATATGTACGTTGTACGAACATCGCATTGTGCGAATTGCAAGCGTATTAAAAGTCAAAGACATTGAAAGAGATAATTGAATTATGTATTTCAGATTTAAACGATTATATATAAAAATATTTTAAAAGACGCTTTTTTCACCCGTAAATATATTCGACAAATATATTTAAAAAATTAAAAAAAAAAGCTATGTAACTATATAAACAATATATTAAGAAAAAATCAACTTTTGATTAAATCAAAGAATCATGAGAGTACGATTTGTAATTATCTTCTGAAGTTTACGTGAGCATTTTATGCAACATTCGTTAATAACAATACGGCGCATGCATGTGCAATAAAAAGATCGTCGCATTATCAAATTAGCATTATTTAACCGACGTTTAAGTGACATTAGCTGACGCATCGATTCATATATGTAGCTCGTCGTCATTTCGACACGCGGCCGAAGGACGTGGAATATTTCGTTAGACGCGCGCGGAGAGAAACTGCACAAATGTTGAATATATATAATTTGCTGCACTGCAAATTTCTACCTTCACGGGGGAGATAATAAGTTATAACGCATATATATTATTCCTGAGAAAAAGAGAGAGAGAGAGCGCGAAAGCTCGTGCGCTGCAGCTGCACCGCAAGTCACGCATGCGTTGTTGCAAAACTAGCGAAAGTGAAGATTCGCTTTCGCAGCCGTTTTGCAAGTCGCGTACGATCCAATTATAAGCATGCGAAATGAATGTGCGTCAGTTATATCGAAGGTGATGTATCGAAATAGATACCTCTTCTCGAGATTCTCTTGCCTGCTTCGTTTCAATTCAATCCCGCCCCAGGCCCTTCCTGACGTGCGCTTTAATCAGTTTAATGAAAACACTTTCCGGGGCAAACTATCGATGAGAAGTTTGCGTACAATAATTTCCAGCAACAGATAGCGATATTGCGTAACTTTATTAATTAATGGCTACAATGTAACCTTTAGAATATAATTTCCGCGGTATATTCTCGTGCGGAATAATTCCAAATAATTTTCTATTTAAAATAAAGTAAGAGAAAGTAATATATTTGAATCGTTTTGAACAATTATAACTGAATACAATGATGAAATTATAATTAATATTATTATGCTTCTCTTGCTCGTGTTTTATTAATTCGCTTTAGACGATGTAACTCGCTATAAAATTTTAGATAGAGAATTCAATTTATAATTTTATAAATATGACATATATCCTGATGTGTATATATGTATGTACTTTAATATATATTTTATATTAATGTGAATTTTACTTCTTCAAATATTTTCTGTATTATACAAAATTATAAATAGAATCCAGTCTTGAATTTTGTCGTAAATCACAGATCGTCTAAAATAAACTTTAGATTAGAATAATTATTAACTTTATATCCGTTTCTTTATCAGTAATAAATAACAGAGGATTTCAACGAGATATGAAAAAGATATGTTTTGTGAATCCTGTTGCAAATCTTTTTACAAAAATGCGACTAAAAATGGAAAAAAACAACGTATGACGATCTGTAAAAAGACACGAAAAAGGCAGGCAATTTGCGCGTGCATGCACGAGGTCACACGGATGGTCAGGCGTGTAGTACACGCACGAAGGTGCGAAGGTTCGTTAAGTGGTAGCATGCCTGTGTAAAGTCCTGCTGTCGCAATTAGCGCGACTATCTGCGTCACGTACGTCACGCGCATTTCAGAGAGGAAAAAATTGCAGTTTTTCGTTGTGGCAGCGTCATCATGTCTCATGTATATGCAGCAATTCGCTTCGTCAAATATAATTAAGTACGATCAATAAAAAGTGGAAACTTCAAACCGTTTAATCATAATTGACATTATAACATGTGCTGGGAGACGAGATAAATAGAGAAATTATGCCACGTTTTGGCAAAATTTTATTTAACTTTATCGATAAATTGGTCAGTTAATTATATGTAATTATTCATAGTCTTATACGTCATTCATATATCTTTATACAATTTTTTTTTTCTAAGGAACTATTAATTATTTTTTATTAAAATTGTTTAGAGATATTTCGACATGTAGAATATATCAACCATTTTTATAATTTAATAACATTGTTAAAGCTGGGATCTTAAAAAACGTTGATAAATACTGTAGAATTTTTTTACGTCAATGTGAATGGACAAAATTGATTGCGATATTGTGAAAAACATCAAGAATGATTCTACAAAAATTATGTAACAAAATCGCATATTTGAAAAGGATTGAACTTTGTGCACGAAAATTATATTTAGGTAGTTTCATTTTTTTATGCATATAATAGCATTTTTATTTCTCATTTCTAGAGTTATATTTTCAAATCATATTATTCCAGCGTATCATTATCATTATACAAAATATTTTAATCTTCCCCATAAATATTCCTTTTAATGTAACAAGAAGAAAACAATTCATTTTCGTGCGAGTTTCAAGCGAATTTACTTTTAAGTTTATCCATTGTCTTTTATATATTTAAAATCTAATAAAAATATTAAAATATATATATTTCCTATATTAGAGTTTATGAAATATTTTAAAATACTAATCGCACGATTAATCCAGAATTATTTTTATATTATCATGTCGAGATATCTTTAAAATATCTTAATGAAAAAAATGCGACGAGAATCGTGCAGTAAATGAATTAATTTGGGACAATCAGAAAATTGTCCACACGCGCCTGTGCGTGTAGATAAATACAAATCATTTTTAATAGTTGTAATATTCGATGGGAGAGAGAAAGATAGAAAGATGGAGGAAATCGCCTATTTAATGAGATTACCAGTTGCGTCTCTGTAGGTCACGTGGCGTCACGAAGCCCGTGATGGATATCTTTTAATCAGCAACGCGATCCATATAACAGTTGCTTTCATCAACGACGAAAATCGCTGATGCATCTCGTACACACCTCAACGTACAATAGTATAGAATTTGATGCAACTTATGTAAAGCCTTCATGCGCGTTGATATTTCGAAATGATACGAGAGCAAAGATGCTATGAGAAAGAGAGTGCTTGATTGTTTCACTCTTCATTGCGCGGGAAGAAAAGCCGCGATAACCGAAAGGAACCCCGAGGGAGAGGAATTTCCTCTTCCTTTGAACGCGTCCGCCCGACGATAACACGTTGCGGAAAAGAAACCACGCTTGTCGACGAGTTTAGATAACATCGCCGGATCTTGTGTAAAAGTACTCGCACGAAAATCCCGAATATTAATTTTGTGAATTTTTTTGAAAGTTTGATACAATATATAGAATTTTTTCATACATTTCGTTTCGTTCACTCGAATGTCTCGATACATTTATTCGTCGACAACAATAGATTATTCATTGATGGCGGCGGGAAAATATCTCGCAAAATTTCTTTACGCAATCGTTTTTTCCACCTTGTATAAAGAAATATTTTGTTGCGTAACGCAATCGGCAAGTTCGCATAAAGAAATAATACGACGCGAACCGGGAAGAGAATCCTTTCACTTATCGTTAGCTATCTTTCCGCGATTCGTTGTGGGAGCAACAATAGGTTCTTTAACCGAAGATCGATTCATCCCAGAACGACACGGTCCATTCTTCGTAAACGCGGGCAGATGTTACGAAAGTAAAATGCAAACTTCGTTCCGGTCGTTCGCATGACGCTCGGAGGAAATAGGAACTTCCTGTGCGGAAATTCGCGACCCTCGACGGAAGCCCGAGGGAGAACGCGGGTGAAGTTAGAGGAACAGCTGAGCGAACAATTACGGCAACGAATATTACAATCTTATGGACAAGCAACGTACCATGAAATACGGAGTAAAATCAAATTTTCGATAGTGATTTGAATATAATTTTACGTAAAAAAGTTTTTTATATTTAAACTGCAATTTTGAATTTCAAATTCTAATTTCACGTTTTCTGAGCTTTGTGAGTTAAATAATCGCTTTCAACGAAATTTCGTATTTTTTTTTTATCTTCAAAATCTTTTTCTCTTCAAAAGCTACAAGTGTTATACTCGACGTGCATGTCATTGCTTCATCTTCAATGGAAGTCTTAATAAACCCTTTTCACGAAATTTTTTTTTTTTTTTTTTTTTTTTTACATATATGTATTTTAATTTCCTAGAATGTGTGTGTTTGCGTGAAAGTATTCATATATTAATTAAGTAAGACTGAAATTAATACAGAAAGATAAATGTAATATATCGAAAGCAAAGAAAGTTGCACATCAAATATATTTATATGGAAAAAAACACAGACATAAAAAAAAATAATTAAAACAAGATATTTCTCTCGTAATCACGCAACCACAATAATTAAAATAAATGTAATCGAAAACTGATAAGAGAGAGAGAGAAAAAATTTATCTTGTAAACAAGTTTTGTATCGATATCATCTGTGATATATATAGATACACTACACTATTTCATCACGATAAATAATTGATTTGCAAATGGACTTTTTCTCATATTGCTACGAAATGAAAATATCAAGCAAACACGTATTTTTTAAACAAACATTCGTATATTTATCTATATATATTTTTTTATCAAAGTAGGATTTTACGGATATTATTAAATATTTATTTATTTTTTAATATCTTCTTCCTTATATAGGTATTACGGCATCTCCTCGGCTATATATTCTTTTCAAAATCTTTCTGTATTTCTTTTCTAAACACTCAAAAAAGTGGTATTGCAACTACAGCAAAAATTTTCTGGGTGCGCAAAATTAACTGAGGTACATAAATGATTAGCAAATACTGTGATATCGCATATGTTTCGCATTTAATCAATCTAAGTGACAGAGACAGAATTTATATCTGAACTGTTTGTGAAATTTAGAAAGAATGTTTTTCTGTGGCGCCTATCCATGTTAAGGCCAATCATACTTGTTATAAAGTTTGGCTGTGGTACACAGAAAAAATTAGCGGCGAGCAACAAATGAATATATAATCCTCACATCTAACATATTTGTATAACGCGCCCAATCTATCTAGCTCTTTTAAACAATTTCTCTCAATTTTTCGATGCTGCAGTTATAATTGGCAGTTATATTTCTCACAAAGATCGTTCTAGCTGTAGTATCGAAACTCATATTTATCCAATGCAGTGATTAACATTTGGCAATGGGACCTAAATTTTCTAGAAGATATTATTAGAATATTGCTGCTATAAATTCTATATGTAACAGACAATATTCTAACAGATACAAAAAATAGCGATAAATTTTTGTTGTGACACCTAGAAATCTACCTATATCAGCAAGACATTTTTTTGAATGAAGTTTTTCTTTCTCGCCTCGAAAAAAAGCATATCGTTGAGACATCGGAAGCAACAATTCCACGGAGTGAACAATGCGCTCTGGGACGCTTTACCCAGAGTATAAAAGTGTGAGATCTCGCGGAAGTCTCAAAGAAGAAACGAATAAAAGAATTTATCTCGAAATACGCTCCCTGACCGACACGAAGGTGCGCTGTCGAGCGTGAAGAAAAAAAGGAAATGGACAGGCGCGTCAGGTCGGCACGCCTGGAACGCAGACTATTTCTGGACATTCCTCGAAGAACTCGTCGCGTGCGCTCGCGTTGCGAAAAAAATCGTTTCCTGGTTCAGCTTAGTTTAGATATGCGTTTCGATGCACCGATTGTCCCAAAAATAGAATCGTCGGAAAATTAATAAACCGAAGTCGCAATCGCTTCTTCAGAGATACCTCGTTATTCGCGAATTTATTTTCGCGTGTTTCGAATTGAATTTATCGTGATTGCAAATATTGTAAAAATAGGATTCACAAGATATTTATTTATACGCGTTTTTTAATATAAAATTATTTTCGTATAGTATTAAATGAAATTTAATGAATAGCGGAAGGCGCTTTACGTAAACAAGAGAATTATTTTGTTGCTGTAAATGTCCCTTCCCTTCCGAGTTTACGTAAGTTGATCGATAGTATGCGAATCATCAACAATACATCGCTTATACAATCGATGAAAGACCGAAACGTTCGCCGCATAATTTCCGCAAGCACTAATTGTCTCATCGGAAATTGCATGATAATTTGCGATACTCGAAACTCTAATTACAATACTAATGACGATGGAAAATATTTCCTCATTACGTGACGTATATCATTTATCGATGCAATTTTATCTAGCCTCTCTCTATTTTTTCCGATACGCTATACTCGCGATATTCCACGATACTCGATTGGATATCATGTCTAACCGGTTATGTTGCGCAGTCGTCATGAACAACACACTCTTGTCAAGGTGCGATGAGTCAGAAAAATGTAAAACGGAGAAGAAAAAAATATACTTCGATCCTGCCAGGATTCGAACCTGGAATCTTCTGATCCGTAGTCAGACGCGTTATCCGTTGCGCCACAGGACCATCTGATTACGAAATAGATTTAAACGACATATCAACGGATAAGAGAATCGCCAAATATAAACGAGAAATAGATATTCTCAATATTTGAAATACTTGTATATACAATAATAATATAATAAATAATGCCACAATTTATTACAAATAGTGACAAATCCAATATTCCTACAAGATGTGACGTTTCTTTATTGTATATCTATATGCATTTATTATTTTATAAATTTCTTTCATATTGTTAATAATATATAAATATTTAAAAACATCTCCTATTTATATCAAGTTCTTTTTATAAGCGCCTTCAGATTTGCGTTAAAAAATCCATTTGAAAATGAAAATTGTTTCGTTTATTTTGAAGAGCAAAAAACTGCATCAATCATTAATATATATAAACAAGAATAAATAAAGTGGAAAAGTGAAATGACCGGATATCCTACTTTCCGAGGACATGTCCTCTCTTGCGATGTCCTTCAGGATTTTCAGATCTGACCTAGTTTTATAGTTCGCGAAAGATTTAAATGTATCGATACTGATCGACATTTCAAAATTAAATAATCAGACATTTCTGTCAATAAACTTTACGTTATTCTAAATTCCACTTATATACATAATCTTGAAATTTTATTTAAAAATATAAATCTATCAAACGAATAAAGAAGCTGTCAATAATTTATATATGTAGCGGCATTTATTTTAAAAAGTGCAAATATTCTAATTCCTTTATTCATGCGCTGTCATTCATGCAAATTCCGGGTGGAATATCTGACATTAACCGAAGGAAAGGCAAATAACTATCTATAAAAATATTTTCATAATTCATTTACAATATTCCAAATGCATATTTCGCAACAAAATGCATTTTTCTTCCGTGAAATTTTATTGGATTCTAAAAGACATTCTAAAACACAACGATGACTTGACTTTGACTTCAAAGGCTAAATATAAATCGATCTTCAAGTGTCGATAAGCCCGAATTTTCTTTGATAACGTAATATTTGAAAGTTACGGCCGGATATGATATATACAGCGAGGCCAAGGATATAATTATAAACGTAATTTAAGTTCCGATATTGGATGCTCTAATGATTACCCTTCTTTTTACTCCAATTTGCAAGTTTAATGAGAAACCGAAGATAAACGAGATGGTTAAATATCCCGAGTGATATATCCTGATAATTTCATTAAGTACGCTCGCGCGCGCTTTATGTGCAAATACCGTCTCTCACTCGCTTGTAAATCGCAAGACGTCCTTCCCTTCGCAAGAGACGGCATATTTCACGGACACGTTGAATTGCAGTCGCGCATCGATCTTTAGACGAACCGCTCGTTTTCGTAGCGCGCAGCATCACATAAAATGCTGTTCAATCGAACATGTGTGGAACTTGACGCATAGACACATCCAAGTTCCCGTATTTTTAAAGTCTCATAAAAGATCTTCTTTTACGATTAAAAAAAGACCCCCTGTTTAACACACACATATATCATATCCATCAGAAAATAATCAGTAATCTTTATTTATAATCTTCTTTACTGTATAAAATTCTCTCTCTCTTATTCTTTCCGTATTTTTAAAGAAATAATTATTTATATTAATTTAATAATTAAATTTAATAATTAAATTAAATTAAATTATATTGCTTTAATTATACAATCATATTGAATAGTTTGTTATAACAAACATATATCTATATGTTGATTAATTATCAATATATCGAGATATATTGATGAAAGTTAATCGTATGAAAATAACAAACAATCTGATATTGACATTTAATTACATTATAATTTAATTGATTAACGACATTAATATGATGCGTGATTTTTTTATTTCGCATATAAAGACGATAAAATGGAATCTCATTTATTGCGATATCGATATATATAAGAAGTGAAGCGCACCTATTTTCCGGAAGAATGCGGCGAGATGTACGAGACGTATTGTTTCTCGCGATTCATCTTCGTATATATATATA
>NW_021849640.1:452502-464789 GCF_003651465.1 Formica exsecta | reverse complement strand
AATATTTATGTTTTTTTTTATATTATTATTTTTTTACTTGTAGATAATAAAATATCAAAATATATGAAAGAAATTTCGTTTGATTTTTTAATAATTCACGTAGCTCGATTTATACGGAAGGAAAAGTCTACGATTATGCGCGATGCGGACAATATAAGAGGATAATCACGTAATTCTATAATCTACGAAAAACAGCACCGTTTCTTTTACGTAAGATATAAGTAACGAAGAGAGAGGAGAGAGAATTAGTGCAGAACTCCTTTTTTTGTCGCGTGCGTAAAAGCGAGTCGATAAGCGCGCGCGACCGTATTTATGTTGCGGATGTCACGTTGATATCGAGCACCGAAAAATTCGCTTCGAGTTTTTAAAACATAACCAAATTCGATTTCTGTCAAATTCATCAGCACGATAAGTCGACACTTACGATTAGCTGTTCTTGGGGAAATTTGGCGCGTCGATGTCACCCCGATGTTGATCGTCCCGAGGGGCAGGAGGGTGTCCGCTCGCGCTGAGGCCTGCTGGTCGCACGTATATCCGGCTGACGTATTTGTGCACTGTTTTGAGAAAGATGCGCGACCGGGCCCTTCGATATCGCGATCGCGAGTGTCGACGCGAGTCACGTGGATCACATTATCGCGCGCGTTCTATTCAGAGAAACGAGAGCGGAGCGGAAACGCGCTGCGAGCCCTCGCGGACCGTCGTCGCGCTCGCCATTTTGATTCACACTGACTGTTGTTTCGTCGCGATCGGCGAGGTGTCACTGATGCCAGATTCGGGACGCGCAACGCGCCAAATCATGGTAGAGGGGATACACAACATCGAAAAACTGCGTACGTGTGAGACGCGTACGCGGCTCTCTACTGTTGTGTTATCCCCTCCACCGCGGTTTGACGCGTTGCGCGACACGAATCTGGCATGGGTGTTCTGCGCGACGCGACGAGCGCGCATGCGCGCGACAGGTGGCTGCCCGGGTGTCACACACCGTTCCTTCCCCACCATCGCGTCACCACAGGTGACGGCACATTCTTGTATTACCTGATCTTCCTATTTTACCAACGCAGCAAAATGTCTCCCGCCCCCCCCGTATAATCTTACGTAAATATATGTATATGGAAAAACAGATACATTCACAGTATAAATCACTGTGTATAAATTTATTGTATTCGGATAACAATATTCAATAAAAACTGCATTGTATTTCAAAGCATGAGAAATTTTTATCTTATCGGAGGCACAGACCGAATGTTATTGAAGACCGTCAACTCTGAATATATTTCCGTGACTGTCACTGAAAAAGTAGAAATTGAAGAACGGTAACATTACCGACTGTTTTGGTTGCATAGAAAAGATATACGAACGTTTCAATTTATCCACAGTCACTTATATAGAGATCTCACTTTATTATTTTCTAGCTAATCATGAACAGATAACCACAAGAAAAAAGCTGATTTATATAAACAATTTAAAAATTTTTAACTTAAATGTAATAACACAAATAAGAAAGTTAGGAATAAAAAAAAATAAAATATTTTCCGTTGATAAAAATAATAACAAATTGCATATTTTTTCTCATAGCCTCGTAATATCTCGAATAAACTATTCCATTTACAATTGTTGAATAAACTATTCCATTTACAATTGTTGCATACTGTAAGTTATAATATTTTTAATTATGATATTAATATTTTCTTAATACAAATAATATTATTCTAAAAATTGCAAAAAAATGGCCCATGGGGGGATCGAACCCACGACCTTCGGCTCCAACCAACTGAGCTAATGGACCTTGTTACTTTTATTTTTAATTAATATTATTAATATTCAAAATTAATAATATATCTTGTAGAAATTCTTAATAAGAATTTAATTGTGTGAGAATAAAAATGTATGGGGACAGCAAAGATAGCAAACTTAGTCAAGATATTCAATTTATTTGTGTATGGATAAATTATTATTATTACAATATTATCTATATAATAGTATTTGATTTATTTTCCATAGCTAAACAATTCTTTATATTAAGTAAGTCTCTATTAATTAAAGATTTTTTACTAAGTAAATTTTAAGAATAATAATCTTTCGAATATTCCTCTTACAAATGTGATATATCTTTCTAATCTATATAAGAGTCTATATCAGAATAATCTTTCTAATCTATATCTAATTAAAAATACATCAGAAAATAATTAATAACCTGAGTGGCTCTTATTTATGTTTCTATCATAACGTATCAATGCCGCGCGAATTTATATAATATTTTCCTGTTCAACTTGAAGAGACAAGGTTGTTTACAAAATGAGAATATCGCATAAGACCATCTGCCCCTTTTCCTCTTTTTATCTCGCATACACCGATAATCCTTCACTTTCCGAATACAATCGTCCTCGTCCGAGAACACGTCTTCGTCGTTTGCGCGGAAAGAGTTCGTGAACCTTATATCGATTCCACTATTCATAGAAATGACACAGGACCGGTCAATGGACTGCTGTTCGTTTCGATTGATATGTATTACGTAGAGCGTGGGTTAACAGCAAGTCTATAACTGACTTCCTTCTTTTTCAACTTATATATAAAGTGTAAATTGATCGGACGTCAACGAACATATGTTGCAAGGGCACCACCGTAAAATCGACCTGCCCTTCGAGGACAGTGCAATGTATTACAATTATAATGCAATTTCTATAATTCAAAAAGTAATAATTCAAACTAACTAATTAATCCGAGTCTTTTCTCTTAAATAAATATACGTTAGAAATTAAGGAGAGAGAGAGAGAGATTCTCTTTTATATATTATATTATATATTAAAATGCGATACGTCAATGTATGCGAATTCTTAAAAATAATAGTGAAATAACAATAAAAATTCTCAGCTTGATAAATGTAAAAACGAAGATTTATGGAATCATAATAAAAAAAATGTCATAATAATATATATATGCAATTATAAAACGTCAAGTCGGCTGTTTTGTATGTGTGAGAAATAACTGTCAATAACAATATCCCTCGAGCATTAAAAAGGAGAAGCACGAGTTTTTATAAAAGGTCAGATGCGCCGAAATCATTAACATTTTATATATGTGAATTATAAATTATAAAGAATTTATACGCATTTTAAATGACGAATTACATTGTACGAAATGTGGAGAAATCCGTATGATGCGTGAATGAAATGAAAATGTAACTGGAATAATAAATTAAAAAAAAAAAAAATTGTTTTTCTGTAATAAAATATAATAATAAAAATTTCGGTAATTATATTATGGAAATTTGGAAAGATATTATTGCGTTGCTAAAATTATCTGTTATTTGCATGAATTTGTAGAAACGTTGCATAAATAAATATAAAAAGGCAGATATATCTCTGCTATGTTGAGTCAGATTTTATGGAAAAAGAGAAACGTGACGTCAGGTTCTTTCTCTTCTCTTCTTTTTTTACTTTACAATAGACAATTGCGAGTATCTGTAATGTATGCAAGATAAAAAAGAAAATGACCCAACGTCTTTCTTCTCTCTCTCTTTCTCTTTCAAAACGTTTAGAAACAATATATGGCCTAATGCCGGATTGTCTATACGTCTACAGTTTTACAACGTGTCACAATGTTTCTCATTTGCATGCTTTGTGTCTGAAGCCGAATTATAAATTTCAACCTTCGAAATGAGAAATATTTTTGTGTTATAAATCATGAAGAAAAGAAAGAGAGAGAGACGCGTTTTGACGAAGACCTTCATCTCATGACGAAAACAGTCATCCATATATCTTATTTGTATATATTTGGAGACTATGCACTTGACTTAATGTATTCCAAAGAGAGAACTTATAATTAGTCTCGTATGCCATTGTAAAAGTTTGCGAAATAACACGGTTTATCATAGCCGTATTAGCTACTGCGCTTTCGTCTGCCTCTTATTTTATGTTATAAGTTTCTCAGAAATCATATGTTTCATAATAACAGAGTTTAATAAAAAATTGTATAAAATAAATAATAAAAAATATAAAGAGAGAGCAAAAAAGAGAAAAGTCGAAATATAGTGATCTCGCACTAAATTATTCCCTCGTGGATTAAAAAGAAAACATGTAATAACTATTACTCTCATTACCAAAAAAATATTATTGGCGTAACTTTTCTAACGAGCTAATATCAATACTGCAAATATTATACATACATGTAATAGCTTTATACTTGTCTAATAAATTCCATTGTGCCTTACATTACTAGTATTTTTTTCTAATCTCTCTTTTATTTTAGAAGTAAAAAAATACATTATATATATAAATTATTCTAAAATTTGTTTAGGAAAAGATTTTTTTTATAAAGTTTTTGCGATTCTTTTATGTCTCTTACAGATTCTCTCGAAGAATATAATTAAAGCGAACATCGTGCGCATAACACATTAATTATTAAGTAGAACCTGTTATCATAATGAAAAACATACTTTTATTCCAGCTAATGGTTTCTTACAAAAGATGGTTCTCCAAACAGATTGAGAGACTGCTTATGCAGGGAATATGTCGTCTTATTCGTTCTATTCAGAGATTTACATGTATAGAGACTTAATGCGCAGTTATCGATCGATAAATGTTACGACCGAAGGAAATCAATAAATTGGAATACTATCCTGAGGTGGTCGCTTGTAATGTACCTCTTATGTGAAAGAATAGATATAATATTAAAAAATATTCAGTCGAATTATCTAATATTTAAACACGCGATCTCATAATGGTATATGAAAGGATATATGCGTTATTACAATTTATTAATTTTTAAACGTTTTGTTTCATAATAAATAACGTATCAATAGCTTTAAATCAAACGATAGCCTCTTAATAATAACTATTAAAGCGCATTAAATCTTGAATTTAAAGCACATTCTAAAATGCACATCAGTTATTATAAATACATTTTAAAATTGTGGTTGTGTGCGTCTCTTTTTATAATTTTATAATACATACATATATTGAGAATTAATATCTGTTCAAAAAATGCGAAGTCATTATTTGTGTCTTATCAGAAGACGAACCTAACTTATTCGAGTCATAAGTCATTTGGACTTATGACTCGCTGCCAGATATGATACCCCATCAATACCGAACAGATCGGCAAACATTGTAATACATATTGTTCAACAGTAATAATATTACGTTACCAGAGTACACAAAGTTGTGTATCACGTATATTCTGTGTCATGTTGCTTTGAGAAACGCAAAATTCGCTAGAAGCTCACGGTACCATTATTATGTCAAGTGATAACGTGTAAGTAATTTTTATCATTGTATAAATTATTTTTATTAATATAAATATTCATTATATAATACAGATACGCATA
Source organism: Formica exsecta (assembly GCF_003651465.1). Lineage (NCBI taxonomy): Eukaryota > Metazoa > Arthropoda > Insecta > Hymenoptera > Formicidae > Formica > Formica exsecta. Next base: position 459,463 of record NW_021849640.1, on the reverse strand, counting down.
AAGATAACAAGAGAACAAATTTTTAACATTGATATATTAATACATATCAATGAAATTGATTGATTGGTATCTTTCGATCGTCGAACGGTACAATTATCCTTTATTTTAATAGAAAATAATTTATCTATTGCTACTACTCGTTTACACAATTATCTTTCAAAATTTAAAATAATTAATATAAAAATTATTAATACAAAAATGATATCTGTCAATCAAACTCGGATATTTATATATAAGTAGAATAAAATAAAATAGAGTATATATATATACCCTATTTTATTTTTACTCTACTTTATTCCATTCTACTTTTATTTAATAATTAGTGATTAAAATGACATAATCAACAAAAAAAAAAAAAAAATATATCAAAAATAAAAAAAAATGATATAATTTCTAATATTTGGATAATTATGATAATTAAAAAGTGTCATATTATAAATTACAAATTTATTAATTGCCGAGTTCCTCGCTCTATTTAATTATAAACCGCGCATCACGAAAATCCGAATATGTAGAAATATATTCTTAGTTCAATGAATACAAAATTGATATCTTGTAATTTAATATAAAAAGGAAAATTTAACTCTTAATCATCTACTAAATTTAATTTTTAATCATCTACTTCTTATATAACTGGCTCGTCTACCAGCATTTCTAGTATATATGTATGTATACATATATATCAAGTCTACACAACACCCATCAATCGCGATCGACTGGTTGATTGCGTAATTCTCAGTCCACCGCAGCCTGATTCTTAGTCACTCACGATGGGATTCTTATCGTCAGTTTAATAACATGCAGTGGAATGCTATACTCCTGTCTTTGTTCTACACATTTGTGCAAAACAACTTTTTCTTATTTAAACATGACTCAAACTTCCCAATACTGCGACTTGACAAACATATGGAAATTTTAGAAAAAGAAATTGTGTGTGTAATACAATATGAGTACCGCCGTAATAAGCTTTCCGTCTTCCAAAAAAAATAAAATAAAATAAAAGTAAATCCATGGCGGTCGATCTATATGAGTATTTGATGGTTATGAAAATCACACTTTCCAGTAAAGATTCTCTATCACGTACTCACTATCATGTATATCTAATAAAAAGATTTAATTCTTTAATTTATTTTACAATGCGTGAAATTATTTTGCAACAAATGTTTCTTAGGAATCTTTCAAGACAAATAATTTTATTATCTTAAATAAATTTGTTAACTTTATCTAAATGTGTCTTTTGAACCGGTGACTCACATTTAAACACTCGTAATTCAAACATCTCTACAATTCTTCCCGGATTATTATATATATGCTAATGCCACGTATACGCATCACGAAAATTTATGAATATTTTTATGTTTATAAATTTAAGCGCGATATCACATTTCAAATTTCAATGTTACGAATTTATGCAATTCTCAACTTGAAAGTAAGAAATATAAAATATGTAATATTACAATTTATAAATTTATCGAAATAAATATTTAATGAGATATTCGTCGAGAATGAATTAAAGATTTGCAGTATTAGAAGGTATTTTAATTTCAAAATGATTACAAGATTTATAAAGATCACAAGATTTATAAAGTCATTAAATTGCAAGAGTATTTATAACTTTGATTTGACCTTTACACATAACTAATGAGATGGTAATTAAAATGCATATTGCTCATTAATATGCATACGTACAATGTAGTAACTAGCAAAAAAACCTGAATCTATCATTCAAATTAGAGGTTGTGATCGTAACCGATTAGTCAATTAATTGAAAATCGGTTAACCGATTGTAAAGAGAAGACACGTTTAAGATACGTTTAATATTCGACTAAACGATTAATCGGTTAATACGGTTTCGGTTAATCGATTAATACGGTTTTGGTTAACCGATTAATCGATGAAACTGATTAATTACACAAGACCACAGAATAAAAAAAGTATTTTGTTCTTGGAAAGAAGACCAACTGTTTCCTAATTAACCGAAATAATCGATTAAATGATTAACCGGTTTAAAGATTAATCGAATAATAATAATCACTCTAACCAATTACCCGTTAACCGATTTTAACCAGTAAATTCGTTTTTAACCGGTTAAACGGTTAATCGAATTAATCGGTTTTCACGAGCCCTAATTCAAATATATCATATTAGATTTAATATGTCGTATTCAATTTAAATACTTAAATATTTCAATTAAAGAAATAGCAATCAGTTGAACGCATTTAGTCAAGTGCTTGCCGTAAAATGCATTCGTGCGAGCGGATCTCGTTCCATTGAAACAGCCGGCTCGCACAGTGCACGCACATTGCAGAACGAAAGTGAGATTGCGTAAACGCTCCCGAAAGCAATCCGTTGGTGAGCGTTCGGATCGCGAGGAATTGCGCGCAAATCCGGCGGGAGACCTCGCGATTTCATTCAAGTTTTCGCAAAAAAAAAGATGCATTTCGATGACAGCGAAAGTGCGATGTTTAATATTTAAGATGTCTGACACCTCCGGAAATTTCTCCGAATATACAAGTGTAATTATAAAACTCGGTATGCATGTTAAAAATGATATTAAAATCTCTACTCTCTGAGATAAACTCTCAGAAAGGGTGGTTGTGCATGTATTTTTCACGACGACGATAGCATCGATACGCGAAGCTGCTCTTCAGGAATTCACACCTAGTCATTTTGGAAAAAAATCATCATTGCAGAGTAATCAACTGATAGAATTCTAAATCAACAATTCACAGTATCCTTCACAAGAATTGAATCGCCCGATCGCTTTTCTATTTAAAGAGCAGCTGTCTGGGAGAGAGATCCTTCGTCTCTCTTTTTCTCATCCAACGTCCTCTCGATAAACCGTGACACAAATAGTCACGTTGCACGATGAACTTTACGGAGAACTCGCACGGTTTAATGTCACGTAGGTCTCCCGGAGGTTTCAGGTCAATATTCGAGAGAAAGAAATATTTACATCACGCGACTTCAATTTCCCATAATAATTTTTCCTCCAGCTCTCTAGCTACCCTAGCTCTTATAACGATGCTCTACTGGCGGAAGTACAAACGCGTACCGAACGGTCACCCACCCATCCAGCCACCCACCCATCCAGAGACGGCTTCGCTTTAATAGACGTTTCTACTGCACGTTGATAATGGTTGCGGTCGTCTTATAGTCAGACATCTCTGGCAACGGCCGATGGCTCACGCTCGCGCGCCGACCAGCTGTCGCGATTGTGGTAGTGATGGAAAATTCGTGGTGGTAGCGGTCGGAGAAGCTCTATAGTCGAACGCGGTTTAGTCGCGATCCGTACACAAACGGCGGCGGTTCGTAACTTATCGAAGTTCATCTACGTCGTCTTCGGTGCTCACCTAAAGGCAGATCTAAGGATTGTTCGTCGCTGATAAGAGAGAGAGTGAGTATCTGAATGTAATTTGAAAAATTTCCGTTTTGCGCGAGGGGGAAAGATGAAGAGAGAGTGAGGGAATGATCTGTTCGAGTATAGGAAATTTCGGATATTGACCCTTTTTGAATGAACGCTAAATTAAAAAACTTGATTTTGTATCAGATTAATCCTTAATAATACGAAAAAATCTGCCAATTCGCATTTTTAATACTCTTATACTGATCATGTCAAACTGGTTCTTTTAAGAAATTACAGTCCCTTGTCCGTCTTTAATAATCCAAACGAACGTGCAAGCAGACGTGTTGCAAGAACTACGCAAGATGTGATTATAAACAGCATGCAATGCGCAACTATATTCTTTCAATCCGCGTCTTCTCTACTTGTTTTCAATTATTCTGATAATCAACTTGAGTTATGAATATACTCTTTATTGGAAAGTAATAACATTTTTTTAGTTCTTAATATTTCTCGACAATCAAAAATAAATTACAACTTTATTAATGTACAGTTTCTTTATCATTAAGTAAATTGTGCGAATTAAGTAAAATTAAATATTTTTATTGATTTACAATGCTAAGAGCAAAACTTTCATTTACGGTGGAATCTCTGAATCCACAGATTATCTAAACACCAATTAATCAAAGAAACATATACACGTTCTGACGACGTGTTACACACAATAATAGTTAATAATAGTAGTTATTTCTTTTATAAATAGATAGAACTTTTTCAACAAAACGTACGTAAACGTTCGTACACAAAAAAAGCAAAACAAGTTATAATAAGATATTATTAAATCAATGATGTCATCGCAATCGAAAAGAAATTAAATATAGAATTGATAAATCAATCATATGGGCTACAAAGAAAAAAAAATATGAAGATATGATCTGTGTTGAGAGTTCGTCAGGTATTCAAAAATATAAAATCCGTCGGCAGGTATTCAAAAAAATAAAATCCGTAAAAAAAAAAAAAAAATATTAAATATCGAACAGATATTTAAAATAATGTGTTAATTATTTTTAAAAAATCCATTATCTGAGCATTTTGTCCCCGATTTTAATTCGAATAATAAAAATTCTATTGTATTAATTATTAAAGCACTGAAACATCGAACTCAATAAAATGTTCGCTAAGTCGAAAATAAGCTTTACATTCTTTCAAGAATATGCTTTGAAAGTTTATCATAAATCTTATAAGACAAGCAGCGCTTGTGTATTTCATAATTTTTTTCTTTATCCGTTTTATATTTCACGCTGATGTAATTATAGATAGATCTTGTTTTGTAATACAGCCTGATTGCGTGCAGCAAAAGAAATTTAGAATATATGATTTTATGAGGTAACTTTATAAATTAATCGGACATTATAAATATTCCGAATTTTAAAGACTTTAAAAAACTTTTAAACAAAGCTAGCATTCAAAGTCTTCATTTTTCACTGCATATAAATCCGTAATATTGTAATATATACTAATTAATTAGCCAGACTACAATGACTATTTTTATGGTATTATAATGAAAAAAAATTAATTCTTCCTATAAATCATATAAAACATTCTATTCTTGATATTCGAGACTTAATCCAAACTTAATATGCAGTATATAAACATCTCTCTCTTGTGTGTGTGTGTGTGTGTGTGTGTGTGTGTGTGTGTGTGTGTGTGTGTGTGTGTGTGTGTGTGTGTGTGTGTGTGTGTGTGTGTGTGTGTGTGTGTTCTCTTGTGTGTGTGTGTGTGTGTGTGTGTGTGTGTGTGTGTGTGTGTGTGTGTGTGTGCGTGTCAAAAATAATTTGTATTAATTATAAAAGCATATTAAATATTATACTTCTCATTCAAAGCGCATAATAAAAAATTGAATATCTGTTATATATGTATAATATAATATATGTATAATAAATTTATTATATATGTATATAGTAAAAAATAATTTATACTATATTTTTTTTCGTTCATCTGATTTATCAGAAAGATTCTTTCAAATAATCTTCATATTATTTCCCAGATAATTAATGTATTTGGAAACGCCCCTTTTATATTGCCGTTATCAGTATCTTAAAATTATAACCGAACAACATGTTTCGTATAAATGCTTCAGAACCACTTTAGCCAATCTTGACCGTCTTATAAGAATTATTCAACTCTGTAAAGAAGATTGTACATCGGATTAGAAAGAAAAAGGTCAAGGAAAAATAAAAAAGAGCAAGGCTGCTCTCTTTAGGCGCGAATATATGAGAGAAGAACGTTCTATCAAATAATTCTGTGTCTGGTTCAGACAGGCTCTGATATTCGCAGAACTGACAAAGAATTTGCATCTGGAGGGGGAAAGGAAACCATTCGATTCGCTACCTTCACGGTCAAGATTGCTTAAAATGTGGTTCTGAACTGCCGTCGACAACATTTGTACAAAACACGTTGTACTTATCACGGCAACATAAAAAGAGATGTTTTCACATGTATCAATTATCTGGGAAACAATCTGAAGATTATTTGAAAGAATCTTTTTGATAAATAAAGTCACGAAAAAAAATATAGTATAAATTATTTTTTACTATTTCTATTATATAACAGATATTCAATTTTTTGTTATGCCTTTTGGATAAGAAGCATAATATTTAATATACTTAACTATACCTTAATTAATACAAATTATTTTTTACAAAAGAGATATTTATATACTATATTTTATTTGTATAGTATATAGTAATAAGAATATATAAACAACGATAATTGCCCATTTATCATTGAATAAAACGCGCTCGAAAATTGAATTAAAACTATTTTCATTGATATATTCTTATTATTATGCATGACAAATATATATAAAATGCAGTGTAAATATTTATCTTTCTTATGAGAAAAATATAATTTTTATTCATGATATAAAACCTTATTATACCCTGCCCAAAATGCATAATGAATAATTAAATATATATTACATTTATTCGATATATTAGTTATATATATAATATAATATAACATTTTTATATATTAGCATATATATATCATAGAATATATTCATCAATCTGCTTAACAGAAAAAATATTTCTATATTTATCTGAATGAACTTGTTGACAGAAAATTAAAATTCTGACACGTTTTTTACATACTTATATTTTTCGGTAACAGATTAACAAACGTTTTGTCACTCAAACGTGCTGCATTATCGTGTGGCCTTGTATTTTGAAACATTTGCGAGATCGCGTGATTAATCTCTTTTTCCGCCTTTTTGAAGCTTCAAAGAACGTGTTAATACCAGTTTTTAAAATTAACCTTGATTAAGAAGACGTTATTAATAACATATAATGCAAAAATTATTGACATATAATGCAAAATTATTGACCAATACACAAAAATTTATTTTATTACTTTCAATATTTATTGCATTTGATTTGTTTAACGATCAAAAATTTTGAAACAACACAATATAACGTGACGAATATAAATCGCATATAAACAAAAAATATACTCTTCAAAATGCATATATAAATATTTATTTATTTATAAAGACATCTTGAATTTATTCTCAATAGAAGACTCAATAGAAGTATGTCTCTTTAAATAATGATAAAAAAA
>NW_021849640.1:418687-433308 GCF_003651465.1 Formica exsecta | reverse complement strand
TAACATTTTTATATATTAGCATATATATATCATAGAATATATTCATCAATCTGCTTAACAGAAAAAATATTTCTATATTTATCTGAATGAACTTGTTGACAGAAAATTAAAATTCTGACACGTTTTTTACATACTTATATTTTTCGGTAACAGATTAACAAACGTTTTGTCACTCAAACGTGCTGCATTATCGTGTGGCCTTGTATTTTGAAACATTTGCGAGATCGCGTGATTAATCTCTTTTTCCGCCTTTTTGAAGCTTCAAAGAACGTGTTAATACCAGTTTTTAAAATTAACCTTGATTAAGAAGACGTTATTAATAACATATAATGCAAAAATTATTGACATATAATGCAAAATTATTGACCAATACACAAAAATTTATTTTATTACTTTCAATATTTATTGCATTTGATTTGTTTAACGATCAAAAATTTTGAAACAACACAATATAACGTGACGAATATAAATCGCATATAAACAAAAAATATACTCTTCAAAATGCATATATAAATATTTATTTATTTATAAAGACATCTTGAATTTATTCTCAATAGAAGACTCAATAGAAGTATGTCTCTTTAAATAATGATAAAAAAAATACATTAAACGTTTTAAATGTTATAAAAAAGAAAAATTATAAATGGAATTCATAGATACGCAAAATAGGTGCAACAATGAGCTCATATCATGCGTTCGTGTATCACGATATGTGACACGTAATCAGTATATATCAGTATATACTACCCACTATTGCTGCAGTAACCTAGTTCCTTCCAACGAGATAGAAGGTCGAATGCGCTTGTTCATCTAATATTCCTAAAAGCTTCGCATTACTTATTATTGAACAGATATGAAAGAAGCTTAGAAAAGAATTCAATAATAAAGGATCACTCGACGGCTAATCTCTATAATATCGTTCTGGTTCTCTCAGCTTCAAAATGTAAGTTGCTATAAAACAATCTATTTTCATTCAGAAATTCAAAAATCATTAATGTCAATGACGTTCTAATCACATATTTTTTTTATCAATAAAAGAACTAATAAAGAAATAAAAACACAAGTTGCTATTCTGTCAAATCATCTCTAAATAATAATGTAATATTAATCATTACAAAATATTAGATTGTCACTCCGATGAGAGAGAAGATTGACATATAAATTCATTGACAATAATTAAAAATAATATAATGTAGAGACATATAATCTCAAAATAATTACATGCCACATTCTTATTAAGATATGATTTATAATTCGCAATGTGCAACTTGTTATTATGACTATAGTGTTCCTCTTGCGCAGGACGAGTATTATATAACACAATGTAGACGTATATTAGATTAAATTTATATTCTTGTTACAAAGTTTAAGTTGATTTACAGAGCAATATACATGTGCGCGCGCAAAAAATAAACTTGATTACTTTGGAAAAGATTGTTTCAAAATTCTTCTCTTTCTACAGAGAAAGATCAATTATTGAAATATAAATAAAAAGAAGTATTATATTACCATTTTATTGTTCCTACAAATAAATGAAATAAATAAATTAGTGATGCCACATTAATCTTTCGATTCTTTCTAACAAGGGAAGAGATGAAAGTGTCCTTCTCCAATTTTGATGAGCATTGGATATGTATAGTCTAGGTTAAATTAAGAGATACATATTTTTTTATGTATTCTCTAATAATCGTTAAGAGAGTGAAACGTTCTCTCGAGATAGTCGTTTTTTAGATTCCTGAACGAATACTGTCAAAACAGTAAAAGATATAAAAAAGGTTTTACCGTTCTAATGTACTTTATAAAAACCGATTTTTTTTTAAAAGGATATTTCACTCCTTTAATAACCATTAGAAAATAAATAAAAAAATTTCTTTTATTTATAACCTGAACTACGAGATATTCAAAACTCATCAAAATCGAAGAGGGACACTTTCATTTCTTCTCTTGAAGAAGTAAAGTATTTTATTACCTTAACACACACAAAAACTAAAATTCTATATTCATAATAAAAACATTTCTTAATAAATTACTAGTTCTAAAATAAAGTTTTATCAACAATTAATATAAATTATTATTCATTTTGTTGAAAAATAAAAATAAAAATACGACGTACCAATTTAAATAAGAATAATTTTCCTATTGCTCCATTTTAATGTATTCAAATTAATAAAGATTAGTGTGATTGTAATCACACTAAGCTGTATCGCAACTCGCCAACATATATAGCTACATCATAGCAGATATGAAGGGTATTATAACACATAAAAAGAGAATGGTATCGCGCATGTTATAACGCCGGCAGCGACTTATGTTATTCTATTGCGTATTATTCTGTTGAAATATGACCTTCTTGACACATCAGATTTCTTTTATATATAATTTGCAAAAATTTTTTTACCGGTTTATTTAAAACATATGCTGATATTCACAAGATTTCTCTCTTCTTTTTCTCTCTTTCTATATAAAGTTTATTAATGAATTCTTCAGACTAGCATACAGAATAAATCATAATTGCATAAACATTTGAAACAGATTTCTTTTAGTCATCTTTAAAAGAAGTACACATATATTTCTTCACATAAATAGTTTATAAATTCTTTGCGTTGCAAAAAATAATTTATTAAAAGAATTATTCAATAATATTATTAGTAATACAAATTATAACCGAAATTTTTCCTTAATTTTGCAGATCGATATATCAGATAACCATGGTAAAAGCGTACAACGGTGCGTTGGTCCTGGCGGATGTCCTGCTGCTTATTTTGAAGATCCTATATTACATCTGCGAGAGCGTGTATAAATTTTTTGTTCCAACAGAAGAAAAGAGCGTAACCGGTGAGATCGTTTTAGTATGTATCCAGTTTACATTATATGTGCATTACTGATATTGCATATCAAAACTATGTTTGCATATAATATATACATACTATCTTTTGCATTATACATGCAAAAAATTCTTGCGATTTAGTATAATTATTTCTACGTGAAATACAGGCATAAAGTGCAATTATTGCAACTTAAATGCGCATTAATGATGATAAATTGATCGTTAAATGATGAGTTGGACTATCATTAAGCTATGTTTTGAATAATTCTTTTTTTTCTTTTACTAAAAGCTCTTATCGTATGCATATAAATCCATATTCATCGTTTCGTAAAATGAAAAAATAAGTTATGGCATGATTGCAATTCGTTTTATAATTATGTACGTTCTAACATGTTTTTTAATATGAATAACAAATTATAAAAATAATAAAAAATAAATATAATTATTACAAATTTATTTATTATTTATAAATTCGCTCGTAATTAGCTGGTTTTAATGCCCTTCTCTGAATAATATATACATGATTAACACGTTTGTTGCGAAGAATATATTACATAGTTTTTACTTTTTACATGTTTCACTTCTTCAAAAACAGTTTTAAGACAAATTTGGAATGAAGCCAAATTAATACTCCCATTTGCGTATTAAAATAAATGAGATTTAACATTATCTTTGCTTCTGGAAAGCATAATAAGTAATATGAAAAGATATATATATAATAGATATAATAATTATATGTATTACATTTTATTATGCTTATACAGATAACAGGCACGGGTCATGGTATCGGAAAGGAGTTGGCACTCCGTTACGCATCTCTAGGCGCAACCGTAGTATGTTGGGATTTGAATCAACAAGCAAATGAGGAGACATTAAACGAGATAAAAAAGACGGGAACTACTGCAGTATACGCGTATCAGTACGTATCGTTTCTTTTCTACAAAACGCGATAAAATCGAGGAAGACGCTTCTCGCGAAGCGCTATAGTAGAAATTAAAATTCAGTAGGACAGAAATTCGATCGAATTCTAACAGAAGTATCTTTATTTCGTTACACAGTTGCGACGTATCGAAGAGGGAACAGGTCCTTAGTGTAGCCGAGAGAGTAAAAAAAGAAGTCGGTGACGTTACTATTTTGATTAACAATGCTGGTATAATGCCCTGCCACGCCTTCCTTGATCACACGACCGATGAAATTAGACGGATCTTTGACATTAACGTGCTGGCCCACTTCTGGGTAAATTAATAAGAATTAAACACATATGAAAGTTAATTGAATATACATGTACAAATAAACGGCTTTTAAACGTGTGCTGTCTCTTGATAGAAATAATCTGAAATGATTATATATATCTAACACTATATAAAATATTTTTTTATTTGCAACCCATACTATTTACAATGTTATTCGTGTTCTACTGTTTCCATTATTTTCAGATATTGCAAGCGTTTCTACCAAGCATGATCGAGAAAAATCATGGCCACATCGTTGCACTCTCGTCATTGGCAGGACTTAGTGGCCTTCCGAATTTAGTTCCTTATTGCGCTTCGAAATTCGCAGTTAGAGGTGAACAAGCTCATATTCAACTCAATTTTAATATTGCACTTTATGCGTAAACATACTCACGCGCAAAGCAGAAAGATTTCGCATTCTCAACCGTGTCATGTAAATATTGCAGGGCTTATGGAATCGATGAGCGAGGAATTACGATTATCTACCAAAGGGAAATCTTTAATCAAATTCACAACCATTTATCCGTACATGGTGGACACCGGGCTTTGCAAAAAACCAAAAATAAAGTAAGAGTGAAACGTACATACGAGTGAAACGTACATACATACAAAGAATGTACTCATAAAGAATGTTTTGCAATACATGACATGTAATTATGTTTTTATTAATAATAGTACTATATATACTATATGTACTATTACGTACTATAACAAATAATTACGTGCAAGACTGATTCGTAAAATTGAATCTTTCGTGACATATTTTTAAATCACAATGATAGATTACGCGTGGATACGCACAAGAGTATAATTATCTACATATCATTATAACTAGCTATACTTTTTACATGCAGACTAAATTTTTGGATGCGAGGTGAGCTATTGCGATTTTCTTATAACAGAAAAAATCTACGGAACACATGTATGGTGTAAAATAAATTTATAAGCTGTTTATTTTAGGTCGTACAAGTTAAGACCACACGCATTTTTTTAGCATTTTCAGTAAAATTTAAAATAGCATGAAGTTCTTAATAATTTTTTTTTTTATTATCAATAGCAGTAAATATTCTAATTTCAATAGGTTTCCGAATGCCATGCCGTTGGTTTCACCGGAGCAAACAGCTTCAGAAATAATCCGTGCGCAGAGATGCGACTACCGAGAAAGATCTGTGCCTTCACTATGGCTGCCACTGGGCACAGTCTTAAGGTAATCAAATTCTTACAAAATCTTCGAATGTATAAAGATCCTAACAGCGTAAAGAAAATATCCTAAAAAATATCTCAGTGCATTAATATTTGAAGTCACAGTTAATGACATAAAAAAGGCCGTCAAAAATAAACCGATATATCTGTAGACAGAGAGAGAAAAAGAAGAGATACACATAGCAACTGTGAATTTGACTTTTGATCAATTTTATCAATCAATTTTATTATCATATTTATTTAATGAGAAATCAATATGTATATTCAATAATCGTTATTATATAAAATTTCTTCACAATATATTGCGAGTGCCAATTTTCGTTAATATCTGTCACAGTTTCCTAAACAAATGTTAGATAAATAAAGATAAGAAAACCGACGTGTTGAGTATATAAATATTTTCGTTTCAGAATTTTTCCCGACAATGCTTTACGCATCTTGATAGACTTCTTCGATAGCGGCGTCGAGGCGGTGAGCTAACAGATGCAAGAAACGCTCATACAACTAAAAAAAAAAAAAAAAAATGTGAATAAAATTTTTTATACAATTATACATAAAATCCTTTATGTTACCAAATTTTTTATAAGATAAAATATAAGCCAAAATTGCCAACAGTTTTTATATTGTTAGTACATTCGAAGTAAGACATTTAGTTGTCTTTCTTTCTTTTTCCGATACTGTTACCACTATATATATATATATATATGAGTAAAAATAATTATTTTAATTAATTAATCGTAAATAATTAATTGTTGTAAAGGTAATGTGCGTAAACGTGCAAGTGTAGATGTTTTATACCCTAAGCAACGTAAGTATTGTAAGTAGATCTTTTGTAAAATGTATCTCGAAAGAAACTGCGTAAAAATGCTTTATCGTATTTTAATAACATGAGTGTATGCATCAATTTCGTAAACAATAATATTTCGTTCTGTGAAATTAATAACCAAAATATGATATACACGTAATGATATAAATCGCGCATAATCTGTTATTTATAAAACCAATTCAATAATTTTCCGAACATTACTGCTCATACTTGTGTGTATTGTTACTTAATAAGTTACTTATAAGATATATACACTAGCAATCCACATTATGTGACAGAACATAATATAATATACATTATATATATAAAATTGCTTGCAAATTGCTATTTGCGAATTGCATGTTCAATAATATAATGCGTATTTCTTATCAATAATATAAGCCCGCTCTTCAGAAGATTAATAATTTGGCGTACTCAGATTTCAATCTAGCGCTATCATTGCATATAACTATAGAAAGTAAAAAAACGGAGATAAAAGATTATATGAAAGTCAATTATATATGATATATAAATAACATATCCATATTGTACGCACATACTTTAAGTTTAAGGGAATTTATTCGATCAAAGCTGCAGGCGTAATTTCGATACAATATTCAACGATACAAATGCTATATCGACATCCGAGTTTATATCTAATTTGTCTATTATATTTACACTGTATTTTTCTGCTAAATAAATTAAATTTCAAAACATTAGAAATATTATAAAAATAAAAGATTACAAATGTTTAGTAAAAATTGTTAAGTAATAGACATAGAAAATATAGAGACCGAGCATAAACTCGTGGTTTAGGCGAGGGGAGTGAAGCCGCTGCGGGACGATGCGACGAGGTAAACTGTGCCTAAATTTGATTGGCTGTTATACTGCGCAAGTTCACGTCAGTGATATTCGTGTCGTTGGCGGCTGTCAAATATATAATTATTACACATATTTTGACAGTATTTGTCTATATGTTAAAGAAATTTGTCAGAAATAAAATATATTAATATATAAATATATAAATATATAAAATGTATAAACGTGGATAATAGGACATATATTCATATAAACAGTTTTGCTTAAAATGACCGATACGATCACCTCCCAGAATATTGACCTTTTCTCCTGGAACACCCTGTATATTAATATATATTGATAATATTTATTTATTCAATAAATATTATCAATATTTATTATAAATATTGGATATTATTAAGTATTAAATAATAAATATTAAATATTAAATGTTTAATAATAAACATCAAATATTATAATTATATTAATATTATTATTATTAATTTAGGCACAATTTATCTCGTCGCACCGTCCCGCAGTGGTTTCCTCCCCTCAATGATATGCTCGGTCCCTGTATTTCTATGTCTATGGTAATTACATAAGGACTCTATTCCGTAACCTTTAACGATGTCGTTAGATACCATTGCGCAACTGTTTTTCAATGTTTTTGTTGCGCAATGATACGTAACAATATCGTTAAAAGTTACAGAAAAGAATTAAAAATTATTGGTTTTTATAATTTCTGTTTCTATAATTATAATACTCATGCTTTTCGTATCAAATTTGAGCGATTGCTAGAAAATATGACAGAACAAAAATAAAATCTGTTTCTATTTCTAATTGTCTAATATTGTTTAATATAAAAAAATAAAAACATAATCCTTAGTTAATCATATATTAAAAATGTGAGCTTTTTTTATTCTAATAAAAGTAGAATATAAAACATAATTATAAAGATAATATGATATTGTAAGTTCTCTTTTTTAAGAAGACTAAGTAAATTATACATAATAGAATTGAATAAATGATGATATAACTCAATCAAAAATATTTTTAATTTTTTTATTTTGTTTCACTGTCTTCTATAGTTTTTTGCATAGTACATCAACTCAAAAAATAATATTGTTAGAAAAATCTCTTTATAAAATTGATATAATTTGTTATTTTCAACTATATGACGAGTTATACAGGATGTCCCATTTTAAACAGTCGAACCGAATATCTCGAAAACTGAGCCCGATAGACAAAAATGTTTCAGACAAAAGTTGCATGGTTTCCAAGGGGCCATGTGATGAAAATATGGACTTGACTTTGAGTGATCTTTTCAAGACCAAGTCAATGTGATCAATGTTTTCTTAAATGGAACTCCCCATTTTTATTGCATATTCTTATAGCTTACCTCGAGAGCTTTTCAAAACACTATAATAAAGTATTTTTTCTTTAATTACTTTTCGAGTTATTTTATATCTTAATCTAACATATTTTGATATAAAAAATAAAATATCTCGTGAAATATTCAGTTTTCGATAATCTTACCGTGATACTTTTATGTATAGAATAATGAGACAAATCAAATAGCGTAAAAAAAAAAAAAATAATTGTTTAAAAAAATACATTGTAAATAATTGCATACTTTTTCTTAAAAACAATTATTTTTGTTATACTAATTGATTGGTCTCATTATTCTATACATAAAAGTTATGGTAAGATTATCGAAAACTAAATATTTTACGAGATATTTTATTTTTTATATCAAAATATGTCTATCACGTTTTTGTCTATCGGGCTCAATTTTCGAGATATTCGGTTCGACTGTTTAAAATGGGACATCCTGTATAACTCAATATCACATATTATACTGTTAGAATTCAATGCAAGACTTTCAAAATATATATAGAAAATCAAAATCGTTATTTTAAAATTTCGAATATATATTTTAATTGCTATTTCTTTTAAATTTCTAATACACATCTCTTGTTATTCCCTAAGTAATTTTCTTTAGCAGAAATTCATACATGATTAATTTATAATGACAAAACTGTTCAAAAGACTTGAGCAATCCTATCTTTATAAATATGTAGGAACGTATACATAACACATATCCACTACCTTAAGATTGGAAGCGACTCTCACGAGAGCGATAGTCCATTTCTGGACATTCGCCAGAGAATATCGACGAGAACTCACCTTCGCTTTTACCTGAGAAGACTAACACCCAACTTTGACTGAATAGAACAGAAAAAAATAGTTATTTAAACGATAAGTGCACGATAAAGGATAACCTTCAACTAGCCGATCGATTGTCCTGAACACTATAATCAGGTAAATATAGACGAGTTTATCATAATCGTGTTCGTCAGTTCTTAGTTTTGTTCGTGCAAAGAAACACGTTTATATTCTAAACATGCCGTTCATAAAAATTATATTTTTTTAAATCTTGTTTTTTTTTCCTGTTTCATCTAGCTAGGAAATCCGGTTAACTTTTTCGACAACAATACGTAAATCTTTTTTACAAGCAATTTAAGTCAGTTGCGTAACATTCCCATTCCATTATAATTCCTTTTCACGCACACATCTTCAAAAGTAACGGTAAGTGAGCTCACATATTCAAAAAAACGTTTCAAATTAAAATTACTCTGTTCCAAAGAAGAAATCTTAATGAGTAGTTAAACATCGTAGTCAGCAGTTTTATTTCAGAAAAAGACGTTTCTAAAATTCGAAAATATCTCTCTATTTTTTAAAATAAAATAAGTTATATTATATTATATTATAGAATAAGTTAATTTGAAAGGTTTTGTTAAATGTTCAATACTTTTGGAGATATACATGATCAATCTTGCATTCGATATTTTTGCAAACTACATATTTTTCCAAAAATGTGACATATAAATCATTTTATAAAATCTTGATCTTTTATACCGGGATACGTAAATAAACTATAAATAAAAACTTTAGAAGAGAGTTAATAATATTCATCGAGGCAAACAAAAAGTTTTACAAGAATAATAATATTTTTAAAGATATTCAAAGTTATTTTATAGAACTTCTAATAATATACATATCTCCATTTAGAGAGATTTATAAATTATAAAATTAAATATGCCGATAAAACAAACAGATTTGAAATATATGTTTTTAAAAACATTTTAATATATCGTTCAATGAATTCTCTATAGCAGCTCCTAAAATTTGTATACTTTCATTTAATCATATACCCTCGATACATCCGTATAAAAAAATTATTAATTTTTTACAGTGCACCATGATTATCTTACACAAGATTATATATATCTTGGCAAATATATCACGACTTTCTCTGCAAATTCTTTACTACATCTGTGAGAGCATATATTACAAAATATTTGGATTACAGAAAAAGAGCGTGGCTGGTGAGATTGTTTTGGTACGTACAAAATGTGTACATGTGATGTAGATGCATTAAAAACTCGCGTAATCAAAGAGAGAAATATTAATTTTTAAAAAACTTGAAATTGATAAAGACAGTGCAAAAATATTGCAGTGTGAATATATTGATTTATCTATTTATCTATTGACGAACACACAATTAATATTAATTACTAAAAAAAAATTTCCGTGTGCTATTATTGTTTCATGTGCAACTGTAAAAAAATTTTCTTTTTAATAATCTTAAATCATATTCATTATATTTCGCTACAAATAGAAAAAGTTTGTTCGGAAAGTGCCATACTAAAAAGATAAAAATAATAAATAGTTATTTAAAAAGAAACTCGTACGACTTTGCGCTTCTGATATTAAATTCGATGCATAACTAATAATAAATAAACATTCTTAAGAGTTTATGATATTACATTATACGACACAAATTGAAAAGAGCACAAGAATTTCATTGTGTGTATAATAGTTAGTCCCGTTTCTCTATATACTATATATTATATTGCAATAGATAACAGGTGCAGGTCACGGTATAGGCAAAGAGTTGGCGATTCAATACGCGCTTTTAGGTGCAATAGTTGTATGCATAGATGTGAATCAACAATCAAATGAGAAGGTGGCAAACGAAATCAAGGAAATCAAGAAAACTTCGGTATATACGTATCAGTACGTTTTGCTCTCTTTTACAATAGCGTTATTTATTTCTTACATATCATGATCAAAGGATCTGGTCATTATTTTGTTACGCTTATAATGGTCAAAATTGCTTTAACTTGGCAGAATATAAAGACAGTTTTGTTATCATATGATATATGTATATTGTATATATAGGATGAGTTTTTTAAATTGAGACACTTAAATATCTCGAGAACAACGCATTTTTGAAAAGAAAGTTTGAAATAAAAGTTGTTTGGTTTTGGAAGACAAACATAACAGCAATATAATATATTTCTGATTCGGTGGATGTTTTCAAGATTATTTTAAGATCAAGTTTATATAATCGTACGATCGATACTTTTAATATCTCTCTACAGATGTGATGTATCTAATAGAAAACAAGTTTTCGAAGTAGCTAAAAAAATAAAACAGGAAATCGGTGATGTTACCGTTTTAATTAATAATGCCGGTATAATGCCTTGCCACAAATTCCTGGATTACATAAGCGATCAGATCACACGAGTCTTTGACATCAATGTATTAGCACATATTTGGGTAAGAATTCAGATTATGACCATATACAAATATTAAATTAGCTTTTGCTTTTGAAAGAATATTATTTTCGTTTTATGTTTTCGGGTAATATAATTATAGTACTCGGGAACTATATCATGATACAAAAATTAACTCAATAAATTTAATTAAATTTGATTAAATTAAATTTAGTTTAATTTAATCAATAAATTAAATTTAACTCAATATCGTTGCTTATATTTGAAAAATATGTATGGTGGACATAATATATATTATTCGTCTTCACGAACTAATATTCAATTGTTTCCAGATGTTAGAAGCATTTCTACCAAGCATGATAGAAAAAAATCATGGTCATATCGTTGCGCTCTCGTCGCTAGCTGGACTTGCAGGGGTTCCTTATTTAGTGCCTTATAGCGCTACAAAATTTGCAGTCAAAGGTAAATTTTTTTATGATTTCGACATTATAAGATTTTCTTTTCAATAATTTCATTCGAAATAATTGGCCCAATTTGAAAAACCTTGCTTTCACAAACGTTATTTTTGAGGTCTTATGGAAACGCTTGAACAGGAGTTACGAACATCTAGCCAGGGAAAATCTTTAATTAAATTCTCTACCATTTATCCTTACATGTCAGATACGGGACTTTGCAAAAAGCCAAAAGTAAATAAAATGTAAGTTTAAGACGAAATTAATACAACAAATGAGCATATGCAATCGCAAACGCAGATGTAAAAAACTCGCTTATTTCTAAATAAATAATTAATATTTCTGTTTCACTTTTCTTCCAGGCTTTCAAGCTTTATGCCATTAAATACGTCACAATATGTAGCTGCAGAAATAATTAATGCTCAACGGCAAAACGTATGCAATCTGACTGTACCATCATTTTGGTTATTATGCTTTTCATTAATTAGGTAACTAAAATGCGGTATTTATAGTGATAAATTTGTAAATTTGTATGTGCAAAATATGCAAAAACGTAAATTGTGCAGTATTTAGTATATCACATTTGTCTTAAAGTCGACAACCACATCAAATTTTCTATATGAGAATAAAAATTAATTTTTATTATGTGTGTGTGTGTGTGTAGTATGTATAACAAAAAATTTATATAATTTATTAAGTATATACAATAAATTAAAACATAATCCTGCATTTTGCAATTTTGGATATTATATTTTGAATTATTTTAGGTATATATTAAAATATATAGAGATTGTTTATAATATAACTTAATTTTTTCAGATTTTTGCCCGAAAAGGCACAAAACAAAGTAAGAGATTTTCTGGACGCTTATGTTGAACCAGAGAATTAATTAATATAAAAATTGCGCAATTGCGTATCAAATTTTCGAAGATATATGAAAAAAAACAGAAGCCATACGCGATACAACTATATCTATTTTTTTGAATATTACTGTATTGTATTTTATTGTATTTTTTATTTTATCATATATCGCATTTATCGTATTTTGTACTTATTTTGTGTTTCTATCTCCTATCTTATTGTTATAATATGTGTGTTACATTACATTACTTATAAAAAACTTATTAATGTTCATATATAAGATAATAAATATATATAATCATTTTTAAAATACTGATATATATATAAATATATAAAATTCCAAGATAAAAAAAGTTGAAATTTATTCCTGTAGTATGTGCGTGTGTAGAAAGAGAGGTAATATATATATAAATGCTAAAAATATTAAAAATTTTATATCATAAAGAATGAGTAGAAGAATTCGTTTCTGGCTGTCTTAGATAGATATGCATAAGCATTAGCAAATATGCTATTTATAAAGCATAGCTTTATGGCAAATTATACAAAATATATACATACACTGCATAATATACAATATAGTATATGATGAGCATACATACACTGTATAATATACAATATAGTATATGAAAACATTTTCTGCACTAATGTATTGGAAAATCGAGTTGTAAAATATGATTAAAAATTTTATCGAGACAATCAAAACCTTTCGAACCAACTTTTGCGCCAGCAATACAGCATGCAAATTTGATAGCTCTTTGTAAAACTATTTCATCAATAAATTTTGTTCGATTACATTCCAAATTTTCTATACAGATATTCTTTTGTTTAATACTTCGTCTAACTACCGTGCTATCATCAATAGTGTTATCCCCCAATTTATTAATATCATTCGCTTCCTCATCTTTATATTTACGCATAAGTTCTACTTTGCTCTTATTTAAATAATATAGAACAGCTGCGTTAAATGTATCACCTGCCCCTAAAGTATCGATCACCTTATGAGGTGGGAAAGCTGGAGATTGTACTATCGTACCACAAGGAGTACGAGCAATTGCACCTTCCTCTGCCCAAGCACAAATAATAGCCCCTCTAGAAAAATATTTATCTCTCAGCACTGTAATATTTCATATATAAACTCTAAAAAATAATTTGTGTTTCTTACCTAAGTCTGGCATCTTGGCCAATGGTATGTATTACCTCCTTCATATTGTTAAAACCTTGGTTCTTAGCAAAATCTTTTGCTATAAATGCTACGTCAGTATATGACAACAGATCCAATAATCTGGGACCTGATCTGGGACTTTCTAGTTCCACACTAATCATAATTGGCATACGTTTCTTACTGTGATTATTTGTACCATTTAATGAGTTATTATAATTTTCTATACGTTGTATCATAAGCAACATTTCATCTATATTTCTTCCCTAATAACATGAAATGTTGTAATTGTTTCGCTACATAAAAATTTATTGTTTACATTATGAAACATACTTCAAAGTGAATCCAGCTGTATTCTGCTAAATTTAGTTGTTCAAAGTTCTTTACTGTCAATTCTGGTAAATTTTGATTGTGGTATACAATTGTACGAGTTCCAGTATTTAAACTCAATATAATTGTTGCGGTAGGACAGCCAATGCCTTCTATCATAGGACAGTGAGAATAGTCAATTTTATATTTACGCAGATCATTTTGCATAAAATTGACATGCTCATCTGCACTTAGACAAGCCAGAAACTCGCATGACTGTCCTAGCAACGATAGTACAGTACAAGTGTTTGATGCATTGCCCCCTCTTTGCCATCTATAGTCAATAGATCTGAAAATTATATTAATAATAAAAAATAAAAATAATAAAATAA